>NC_139924.1:5481413-5593913 GCF_963514095.1 Eutrigla gurnardus | reverse complement strand
ACACACACACACACACACACACACACACACAGAACGGGATTGAATATAATTTTACTTTTCCTCCCTTCCTTTTCGTTTGCTCCCTCCTTCCATAATCTGTCTCTCGCCTCCTTCTCCCCCCCTCTCCTGCTCTCTCAATCTCTCTTTCTTTCTCTCTGTGAAGGTCATGCAATTGATTTTCCTCTGTCTATTCATTTTTCAAGACTGGCTTTGAAACGTGGGAAGCAGACAAAAGCCACACCGGCCCCTCCCTTTCCCTCCATCCCTCTCCTCTCCTCCACCCTCCACCTTCCTTCCCTCTCCGCTGGCCCTCGCCCGTCCAAAAGCGCTCGGACAAGAGGGAGAGTGGAGGAATGCATCCCCACCTCCCACCCCCTCTCTCTCTCCTCACACTCCTCTCCTCTTTCTCTCTTTATTCCTTCTACATTTGTCCCTTCCCCTCCTCTCTGTCCTCCTCTCCCTTTCAGCTGGATCTCTGACCACATTCCACTAACGGAATTAAAGTCATGCATCACACTTAAAACCCTGCCAATGCATTGTGGGTAGGCTTGTTCAAACTGATGTCCAAATTAGCATCACATTTTCAGCCTCGGCCCCGCTGAGACGATGTGACTCGCTTGTAAAAATCCAAACATTTAATATAATACTGGAGACATCAGATCCCGACCTAGGGGGAGAAACGTTCACGATAATTCGGACCGCGACACCGTTCGGAGCCGATATGAGATTCATTGTGTTTGTCAAGTGGCTCACAATTTTCTATGACCTTCACGTAGCGACAGCGGGATTCTATATATTTACAGTTGTGGTTCACATTTGTATGAGAAGTGCTTCTCATTGTATTGTAAGCAGCGTAGCTCACATTTGTCTCTCTCCAATACTTCCAGTTCACGTGCAGGACGGCACGCTAACTGCACACCTACTTTTCAAAACAGGTATTTTCTATCAAGGCCAAACAAAAGCCAGGAACACCGAGGCAAAAGAATTGTCTTCGTGCAGAGCTCAGTCAAGGCCACGCGTATGTGTGACAGACATTCAGAATGTGCAGCGCTGCATGGCTGGTTAGATAGATGGATCCCAATGGATTCACCCATAATAACATATTTTCTGATGCTGTGGCTACAGATTGGGCTCACCCTGTACATATTATACAATATGAGTTCTCTGAGTGGGCTGCTTTACAGTGAGGCACTGCTATTAAATGGTGTCAAGCCTCGAGATTCTGTCATATTAATAACTGTGTTCAGTGTGTGTGTCCTTTTTTAGCATTTATGATCCAACAAATGATGCACCTCACTTAATCAATGTACAAACATATGATACATGTGACAATGGATGTACAACTTTTTCATGTGGGACATCATGTCATCACGTCATGGCTGGAGAGCACAGGTGATAATAATAAAGTGGATATTGGCTGAATTCCATTTAGCTGCTTCAGTTTCAGGGTGCTGGTATTGTGCATGCCTCTGCTCATTGTCACACATTTCCCATAATTCAATTTTCCATTGGAGAATACCTGTTTGGTAAATAACAAAATCTTTATTTTCTCAAAAAGGATTTTGAGGAAAGTATTGTTTTAATATTGGCACTAAAACTGTGTGTTTCACCGGCACCACTATTGATACTTTACCAAACCTACTATACTATTAAAACAATTGCATCTTATGCAGTGTGTGGTACGTTTTGTGGTACTTATTGTGGTAAAGCAAGCCCCACGCAGTCACACAAACATGCAATTAACATGACGTTTCTTTGCTCACATTGCCTCAAAGTACACAAGGACAGGCGCACACAAACACACACCTCTAATTGTACGGCAGCGGCATCGGTTCCCCTCTGTAATAGTAGCAATTAAGCAGGCAGGATAATTACACCGTCCTCGCTATATAGTTAATTTCTGTAATTACTAATTGCACCAATAGTTTCCTCCCTCTTAGTGTATCATCTATCTAAAACACAATACATACATTCAATCTCAGCCTATGGAAAATCGTTATGATTATTATGCACATGTGTAAACACATGTTTCAAGCTTGTGAATGGACACGTGTGTGTGTGTGTGTGTGTGTGTGTGTGTGTGTGTCACACACAGAAAGCACAAGTAATTATGGTTACAAATGGAGGACTGGATTTTTGTGGCGTGGCGAATCTCTGTGGGCGCATCGGGCTGCTGAGGATTGCTTTTGATTGAAAGAGAGATGTGAGAGCGATGCATGGATTTCAGTGGTTTCTGTCCATTAGCCACAAACAGCATATTCATCTCTGCTGTATAATTTTCTTATAGGCTGAACTGCATGAATCAGGAGTCGAGAAATCATCCTTCATGTTTCATTTACTTCAGCCTGCTTGCATGCTGTTATTGTTTAAGCCTGTTTTAATATTTAACAAGTTAAATGAAAAGAGATTTCCTACCTGGGCAGTGAGGTCCCAACCCCAGGAAAAGTTTCACCAGGAAATAAAAGGCCTTAATTATTTCTCTACGATGATTAGGAATTATTCCCTGAAATGTAATTACAACATGAAGGCGTAAATAGTGTTTTCAGCCCTCTCTTGTCTGCCAGGAATGAAAATATGCTGGGAAGTTATAATATGAATCCTTTCCTGGGCTAAAATAAATTCAATTTTAGTATATTGATATAATGTCTTTAATAGCTACAATCCTCTTCCTACTAACTGGGTGTTCAGACAGAACACAAATCAAATCAAATTCTAATGGTGGCGTGTTTGCATACAAATCAATGGAATGGATCTAAAAAGGCAATTTTACAAATGCAATTTAACTCCATCTTCATGTCTCGTGAACTTAAGTGAACCGTTTGCTTTGCAGTATTTCTTCATCGTTCTTCTCCCTTTTGCTCACCTTTGCTGCAGTTGTTGTCTCCTTCCATTAGGGGGCTCCAGGGCGGGTCTCCCTGGCTGGCAAAGGTGCGCATGTGCAGGTAGCTGATGGTCAGCCGGATGACCGAGGCCTTGTCCAGCTGGCTGGTGATGGCTCCGGGCAGAGGCAGCATCTTGGCCAGCTCAAAGAACTCAAAATTCTCCTTCCCCCGCCGTGAACGGGCCGCATTGCGAGACTTCTCTTTACGCAGGTTCTGGAGGCTGAGAGGTGAACAAGGGGGGTGCATTAATGGAAGACATGGATGAACACAGGGAGGAGAAGGATAGACACATAGTGTGGACCAGGTGGGGTTTGCCACTGACCACCTGTTGATTGAGTCATGCTCTGTGGAAATGACCTGCGTGTCAACCCAGCAAACTCATTTCATAAATACAGTAAATACAGCAGTAATGGCTCCTGCAATTCAAGTAAAACAATCTCCCATCTGATCCATCTCTTGCAGATTGGCCTGGTAATTACAGACGCACTCCCATCTTCTCTCTGGCATAGCAGAGTCTTAATAATGCCATTTGCTCCACAATCCATATGTGAACACACACACACACACACACACACACACACACACACACGCACAATCGCTGGCTGCCTATCTCTGACTTTCCCTCCCTTCCTCCCTCCAACCCCTCGCTCTCACCCGCTCACCCTCTCTCATCTGGTCCCGGGCTAGTGAGCTGAAGCCGTGATTGAGGGATCAATAGAAGAGGGAGGGGCAGAGTGACAGAGGGGGGCCGGGGCTCAGGTAGCCTGTCTCTCTGATTGGGTATTGACTCTTCTCAATGGGGCCTGAGTGGTGGAATTATGTTGTCACAGCCACTTCACAATTTGTGTCGGTGCTGCACTGGAATAAAGTGTGTGTGTGTGTGTGAGAGAGAGAGTGGGAGAGAGAGCTAGAGGAGAAAGAAGAACCAGCCTTTCTCTTGTCTGTATTGTTGATTCTCATCCTAAAAAGACCACCAGCAGTGTGTGTGTGCGTGTGTGTGTGTGTGTGTGTGTGTGTGTGAGCGAAAAAAGGAACCGAACAAAGAAAAAGGGCTGTACATCGTGTGTATATCTATGTTTATATCTTAATCAGCTGACCCAGCTGTTGTATTTCTCCCTGCAATTCTCGGACAAGTGGAAATGGTGTGCGTTTCTGTGTGTGTGTGTGTGTGTGTGTGTGTTGTGGACTCATGCTGCCAGCCCTCTGTAACATCTCATTATTATACTGCCTCGACCCCAGCCACCGAGAACAATCAATACACACACATTGATTCTGCTTAGTTTTTATATCCGCCTGTAAATGACTGCCCATTAATAATTCCAGCCAAATTTACTTAATCTCCACTAAGGGGAGGGGATTCAACGCTCTGACAGGATTGGCAGGTGAGCAACAATACAGGTTATATGTAGCACTGTGGAGATCAGACGTACGGCTTCTGGATTGTGTTTCATTGATAGGAAATTCTTCTTCAGACTGTCAGTGTGTGTGCCGGGGTGTTAATGCATGGATTTCACCTTGTAGAGATTAATTCATGGGCATGCATGCAGGCTTATACAGTATCAGCTTGTCTGTGTGTGTGTGTGTGTGTGTGTGTGTGTGTGTGTGTGTGTGTGTGTGTGTGTGTGTGTGTGTGTGTGTGTGTGTGTGTTGTCTCACCAGGGAAGGGTGGGAGGCTTGGCCAGTAGTCCTTGTAGGAAATCCCACTCCACACTCACACACTTCCCCTCGCTGACAAACGGCATGGTTGCCATCCTTCTCCCAATCACGTGCCGACGCCGCCGTTAACGAAGGCTCTGATTGGTTGAGGATGTGACGAACTCAGACCTGGAGATCAACGACAGATGACAGAGGAGGAAGAAAACAAAAGTCAGTTCATTGACCAATAATACCAATAAAATAGTAAATATGACATTTGTTTGCATAGGACAGCACCTATGGCATATTTGGGATATCAGATTTAACACGCTTTAGGGAGCGTTTATTTCTTAATCATCACAATACATTGTGTAATGTACTTTTCAACAAAACTATTTTAAAGGTTGAAGTGAGCATGAGAAATAATATGACATTTTATCTCCATTTGCAGTTCCTATTCATCCCTTTTAATTTGAAAGAATAGAATTTGCATTCAAATGCTTGGATGAAACCTTATGATTTCTTACTTCATCTATCAGAGAGACGGAGAGAGAAAGAAAGAAAGAAAGAAAAGGGAAGAAAGAAGGTGGCGAGGTTGAGAGAGAGAGAGCAATTAGGTACTGTATGTACTTCCCACATAAAGGTCAGAGACCGCTCCCAAGGTAATAGACATAAGACAAAACACTGAGCCTCCTTTGAGGTCACAATTAAACTGAGAAATCACAGATCAAATGTCTCCCTCGTCCCTGAGAGATTACTCAAACTTGTCTGCGACTGGAGTTTAAAGCCAACGTCTCCACTGACGACTCCTCCACGTCTACTGCCGCCTTCTGCCTCTCTCCACCACGACCCTCCTGTAGTGGAAGTTGCCAATATTCCTGCTTGTCCTCAAACCCAGCGCCGCCCCTCACCCCTTCCCTCTGTGCTGTATTGACATTTAAAGGGCTAGTGTGGCCCCGAGCATCGCGGTGTCATGCCCTTGGGCCTCAGATGCCCTCTCTCTCTGTCTCTCTTACTGCCTCTCACTCTTTAACTCTCACTTTCTTTGGCCCGGCTGGGTCAGCACAATCAAGTCAGCAGAGCTTTGCCGGGGCAGTAGAAAATGGATTATGTCTCGAGTTTGAGCATGGCTATGCTGACCTTGGCTAAGAGGGGTCAGCAGAAGCTGGGCAGGTTTGGCAGATATCATTTCACGAATCTGGACTAAAACAGCCAACATTAAATGTATGCATGAGAAACTCTTGGACCAATTTCAAAGGCAGCGGAGTCCGTGAGGGATTCAATACAGAGAGAATAGTTGTTGAAAGTGAAGATCAGGTCATTCGCTTACCTTTAGTAGTTTAAGGCAGCGATAGTAAAGCAAAAATGTATTCTGTTGGTAGAGTGATCCTAGGTCAGTGACAGAAAGATTGCCTTCAATAGGGAGTGAAAAGGAGAGTATGGTGTGAATATCTACCTCCCAATATCTCCTTCCACCATGCAATGTTTTATCAGTATACTACTGGACTACAGCAGCACTTTGACCTAAACGCTAACGTCAGCATGCTCACAATGACACCGCCAACATGCTGATGCTTAGCAGGTACAAATTAACTGAGATGTTGAACATGTTGAACATGTGCACACCAGGTCTAGCTGATGTCATTTCTGTTAAGTATTTGATCATAAAACAAAGTACTGGACAGCAGTTCCTGATGATGGCGCTGCAGGAAGAGTGGATTTCTGTACCACGCAACAGATGGAGCACGAGAGAACAATGCAGATAAAAAGTAGCAATACTTCGAAGAACTTGTAACTTGTATCACAATAAATTGTCTGCAAAAATACACATGCATGATTAATTATAGTATGAATAATTAAAGTTTTGAGACTGAAGTGTTGGCTGATTGGATGGTAGATATCATCGGCCTTCAAAGTTGTATTAAATAGGATTCAGAATATACTTTAAAACTGATTGCCTTACAAGTACATTTACATCAGTAAGAGACTTGATCAATGTGGTAAATATTCCAGCCCTAGACTTAACCTCTCACCAGGGCCCTTTCATTGACAGAATATTTTGTCCAAGGCTTATGTTTAAGTCTATGGCTTCATTCAACTATAGGAAACCTATATTTTTTCCCTCTTAAGCTTCCTGCAACATTGACAGTCCTCTTCCCGGGCAGTCTGCTGAAGAGAAGACAGGGTCAAGGAGAGGGCAGCCCACCTCTGTCTAACAACTTCACCTTTGTCACCTTCTCCATCTCACCTGGATAAATGCACTACATGCCAAATTAGACAGCGTACAGTAGGACGGAGAGATCAGAAGGAGACACACAGGAAACAATTAGAATGTTTCCCTGCCTCCCAACACACACACACACACACACACACACACACACACACACACACACACACACACACACACACACACACACACACACACACACACACGCACAGCCTTCCCATCCCATTCCTGAATGTTTATCTCTTAATTGACCCTATCTGTGCTTATCTAATCTCGCCCTCCATCTTTCTGTTTCAAACTATCTCTCCATCTCTGCCTCACCCTCTATCAGGGCAGACACAGGGCCGTAATGGACAGGGGCCTCCACAGTAATTATTCAATCAACCTCATAACCTTGTCGCAGGTTGGAGCGGCCCATTAATGCACTCACCCAAATGGACCCCGCCACTTTGACTGCTAATGCTCCGGCTAGCTAGCAGCACAACAGGCTGAATGTCAGAAGTGTCATCTAGACGGAGTGTGAAACAATCCGCTCGATAGAGCTGAGTCGACTCGTTCTGTAAAGGCACAGTGGGGAATATATCGAAAAAGGAAAGTGGGACTTCTGAGAGCGCCGAGGGTAAAAATGTACCGCGCCCACAGCTGTAGGGATCAACCTGCATCAAGTGTGACCGCAGGTGTTCGCAATGTGTTGCTGCAGTGCTACATATTCATAAGTGCGGCGTGTGTGTGTGTGAGAGACCCCTTACCCTATAGAGCCGTGCTCTCTTGGCACGGTCTCAACAGCAACAGAGCGGAGGGCACTGCGGCGAGCGCTCACAGCCGCTGTTTGCCGTGCGTTTTTCTCTGGCTGCTCGCTTGGCGCCCGCTCTGTTTATTTTCAGCAGGGACGTTTAATTAGGGCCTCCAGCTGTCAGAGGTTCGTTAGCGCGCCCCTCCTCTCCCAGCGCCGCCCCTTCCCCGTGGGGAGTCGGGGGCATCAGGCAAATGAACACATTTAAGTCAAACAGCACGCAGACAGACAATAGCCCCACTGCCACGCCACCGGCTCCCCGAGGTAGAGATGGTTGTTTTATGCCTCATCTCCACAACCCCTGGGGCCCGATACCGAGGCTGGCCAAGACTGAGAATGTGGAGGCAGAGGAGCTCTCACAGCCCGCTGGAGACAACATGCCGACCATGTAAAGGTGAAGAGCAGGACCAAGTCAACAGGAGGAAGGGCAGGCTCGTCCAGTTTTCTCAGACAGTTAACTTCATTTCAGGAAAACCATTCACAAATCTAAATCGGCTGAGAAAGAAAGTGAAAAAATACGATCCAGGCACATATTTTAGATACTTTCCTCTCCCATTCATTTTTACATTCAAAACAAACTTGCAACCGACACATGAGCACGCAACAGCCTTCTCATGTGACCTGGACTAATTGGCGATAGAACGACCTTGTCACCATTTGCAACGCACCTTTTAGCGGAGCTCAGATATCATTATTGTGTCATTGTGAAACAGAACGCTGGTTTGGTTCTGGCATGCCAATATGAGGAAAAAAGAAAAGACATCAAACCTGTGTATTGCAGTGATTGTGCTCATCTTTCAGTGTCACTGATAAGGGTTTTCTCTCCTCTTCAAACCCCCACACGTCTTTACTCTATCTGAAGGTAAAAGTGGAGTACGCATGAAACAGCGATGTAAGATATTCCTGTGAATAATATTTTATCAAACACAGAACGTTCAATATCATGGAAGATGTAGAAAACATGGTTGGAAATAACATGAACAGAATATTTGATGTAGCTAGTTTTCTATCTTGCCTTTCATGTTGTTGAGTAGTTGTAAATGAGTGTCTGGAGCGTCCAGGGAGATGAAGTTTGGTATTCTGGTTGGAGGGCTGAAAACTACTTATCATGCATTACGGCCCTGGTTGGACCTCAGGATTTGGAAGTCAAAAGACTTTTTAATGTACAATTTTTCAGCCGCTGATCAATCGACAGCTGCTGGACATGAAGACCCCCCCCCCCCCCCCCCCTCCCTCTCTCTCTATCAGTATTCCATATTCTGACTCGCTCGGCATTCTGCTTCCGTGTCGGAGCGCCGGCTGCGGTTGACCTTGACGACTCTGGATCATTCCCAACCCAAGGTTCTCTCCAACTCTCAAGGGCCTTGGCGTCCTCCCTTCTCTCCCTCCTCCTCCCCCCTCGCCTCTCCCATCATCCTCGCCCCCCTCATTTCTCCTAACCCCCTCTTTGCTCCTCTCTGGCCCCTGCCTGGGTCATTAATTATCTAATGGAATCAATACAGCGTTAGATTGGACCAGAGTGACCCCGCCCGCCCCCAGGTATCTCCGCGGTGATGAGGAGGAAGAGGAAGGTGTAAAGGAATGATGATAACAGCCCGTGCGAGTGAACCAGCATTTTACAGTCACAGTGTGGACCGTCCCTAAACTGGAAGAATATGTAGTAAAGGGATCAGCAATAAATAAATGATTAGAGAGGGGAGAGGGGTGGATGGAGGGCGGATGGGGGAGGGAGAGAGCATACGTTTATGCGGACGGAGGTAAATCAGATGGCAAAAGAGAGAGAGAGAGAGAAATGATGGACGGATGAAGACATGGATGAAAAAAAAGAGAGAGAAAGAGATTTGCTAATGTTCACCCTTGGTAATCAATATCTTTCTCCTCCTTCTCTTTTATTACAGAGGGCTTTGGTGAGCGTTGCTTTGATGTCCACTCCTCACGGGCGTGGTGCTACGCAGAATCCAATCCATGCCTGTCATAATTACCATCTATCTTGGCCTGAGTATACACAAAAGAAATGCTCTACTTCACCTGTGATGTATTAAATATGAAGCTGAACGTATCAGCATACAGAATGCCATACAGTATTTACCAGAAAAACTATTTATCATCCAAAGAATTCTCTCCACTGATCTTTCTGAAATTACTATTGAAAGTAATGAAAAAGATTGAAGCAGCACAACAAGTCTAATAACTGGTAGATTGATGTAGACGTCATCACATAAACTGTCATTTTCAGCAACAATGTGCCTTCTTTAGAACTTTATGGATTAAGCTGGTCGTATATTTTGCTTCTGAAGAGACCAAATCTACAAAACAATCCAACTAAAATAGACAAGTTAAATTAATGATAAATGTATATGTTAGAAAATGCTCTAACCACGTATCAGACGTAGCAAAGTACATTCTAGGGTTTCTCTTATTAGTAAAAGGAAAAATAAAAATGTTTCACCAGAGCAACTAAAATGTCTAAATACAAAATAAAGTTAAAAGCAATAAAAAAAAAAATACTGCATAAAGTCAAAAAGCCATCTATTATGATATATGCTTGAAAAAGAAAATCCTGGGTCATAATAATAGCAGCAATCAATTTTAGGGTTAAATGCCCCGACCTCCATGTGAGGCCGGGCTAAAGGTGACTAAAGCAGGACTCACAGGGAAGTCAAAGATAAAAAGCTTTCACAAAAGCAAAGCCGATGCGATCGTATGCACAGGGAGGAGAACACGGATTATATTCATGCACAGTGTTCCCAAAAATGTAAAAAGTTATTGGTGAACAAACAGAAAAAGGTAGAAAGAAACTTCTCCTTCTCCCTCTGACTCTGGAAGAGTCAGCTAAGTGGATGCGGGTCTCTATAAGGCAGAGGATGGTAAATCCACTCCCGCAGGCAGAGACCACATCAGCACTGACCTCCAAATAACCACAGGCCAAAGCACAGCACACAGGGTCACACACACACACACTGAATAGCCTTGAAAGCACACTCTCAGCACAGAGATGTCCACATGCTTACACACATCAATTAGCATGGGGCAAATGTCAGAGTTCAGAGCCGAGTCAAACTGTTGATAAGAGTTGAACAAGTTGTGTAGGTGTCATGCAACACGCTGTGGAAACCACGATACCCGCTGGCCTCATACTATATTCCAACACATTTTCCGGAGATTGCTTTGAATATTTCCAGATAAATTTTTCACCACCACATAAATTAGAGAACAAAAATGACGGAAGACACCAAAGAGTGATTGTGAGGCAGATTCACACCTAACCCTGATTTAGAGGGGATGTGACTACGGATGACTTTACGTTTGCGTGTACGCAACAGCACGAGTGCGTGCGCCGGCGTGTTTGTGCGCAGCCTGGTGGATCCCTTCAGGCCGGCGTGTGAATGACAGCGGGGGTTATGTAAGGAGCCACAGCGGGGCCGGAGTGGACAGTCCGACCGGAGATCAGGTCAGCAGAGTGTGACACTAAACACATCTCCCTGACACCGCGCTGACACCCTCTGTCACAGACCCACACACTGTCTGTCAACGCTCTCACACACACACACACACGCACACACACACACACACACACACACAGCAAGACGGGTGTGAGCGGCTGTCTGTCAACACAGCAGACACTGACCACCTTAGTGTGTGTGTAAGAGAGCAACAGAGAGAGACAAAAATATCAAGAGAGGGAGGGAGGGAGGGAGGGAGGGAGGGGGGAGGGGAGGTGAGGCGTCTGTCTACCTGAGAACTTGTCAATGAGCCGCGATGTGTCGGTTTTTGTCGACCAACCAAGATGCAGGAACACACATTCCTGCTATTAATTTTGCTCATCTGATAATTATCCACGCAAACAAATGCAGACATCACATCTGACTGGAAACCAGATGTTGACCTTGCAGCATTATCACAAACACCGATGGGCAGCAGAATAAAAGCGTCCGCCTGCTCATAGAACAACGCCTCCGACTACCTTGTGAATTGATTTCAAACTTCCTTTTTCGTCCGCCGTCTTCAAACGGGACACTTTGTTGTCGACATTCTCACTTTTCACAAAGCAATCCAAGACAGTCACACAGTCGCCTGCCGGCACGAGGCGCAGCTCCTTAAACCTAAAAGCCAAAGAAGAGAACCGGCATCTGGGTCTCATGAAAAGGCCTAAACGTGGGTCACGACCATAACGTCCGGCACATGTGAGGACTGGAACGGATAGAGAGGCTTAGTGGCTCAGCGGGCCGGGTATAAACTGTACCACGGACGTGTGATGACACAGCCTGACCCTGTTCGGCTGTCAGTGTTGCTGCAACATATGCTCTTTATTAGAACAAGCTGACTGAAGGTAGACATTCTTTTAAATAAATATATTGCTTGCTTGTTTTTAGTAAGTTTAAAAAAAACAGCTGGACTGCATAAAAGTATGGCCAGTCATGCTTTTGACTAATAGGAATGCTTTGACACCTGAAAGTGGGATTCTGTAGTGCAGGTAGTTATTAGGTTTGAATCTGAAGCACCAGCTATCTCAGCAGGTGTGTGTGAAAATGATGCCGCCGCCGGGAGAGTTCATCGCACTGGTTTTAGAGAAACATTCAGGGATTGTGGAAAAACGAATATCTACATACGGACGCGCGCAAGCAAATAGGGAATCTGGCATTAAAGCATACATACCTTTACATTTGCACTCATGCATGCACAGACACGTGAAATAACTGTTTGACATTTAAATCAAGTGACAAGCCGTTTATAATAACTGCAAATTCTGAAAAAAAGAGAGAGGGGGGGCTGACAGCCTGAAATCACTATGTGATGGTTTGATGTTATTTACTTTACAGCAGCAGCGAACACTCTGCGTTTGTCACAGGCATTCTGCCAATTTGGACCACCTGCTGCAAACACCCTGAAGGCACCGAACGTTACCAAGCCAATACACTGTGACCAATTCTGCCTCTGCAGGTGGAGACGGACACGCAGACGCTCACTCTCTGCCTCTGTAGCTCAAACTCCGCCACACATGCATGCACAGTTTATCAGGAAGTGGTGGGCCGGTATGATCACGCTCATTCAGCACAGACACAAACCTACATCATTATTTAGCTCGTCGGAAACGCAGGGATTGGAATATTTGTGTTAAGCCAATAACGGTGCTTTCAATTATCTGATCAAATCAATCAATATTTATTTATAAAATATTATTAACCTATGCGTTAATGCTAAAATATGCACATTTATCTTGTATTTACTGTCATTAAATGTAAATTCAAACATGCTGCACACAGTTACAAGAGACCCCAGTAACTAGAGGTCAATTTCAAAATAAAACATCTTTTTTAAATCTCACTTTATAATTTATTTAAGAAAGAATGACTGACTTCCTACTGATTGCCAATTTAGTAAAACATCTGATAATTCCATAATTAGACTCTGCAAAAAGTTATCACCGCTGCATACATGCCCATATTTTATTTTAAGAGAAAAACTACTTCAGGTGTAAATTGAACAAACTGTCTTTCACATATTTCCCATCTTTATCAAGATTTTAAAACAAGAAGAAGATCTGACAATAAAGATTCACACAATGTTTTTAAACTAACTACAGATGACAGCTTTACGACGTGCAGATGTGTGTGTGCCCAGCGTGTGTGTGTGAGAAAAATCAAGTGAGTGAGAAAGTGTGCACACTCATGCATGAGCGTGCATGTTGACCGTAAGTTGTTAGATCCATTATCTACTCACCTGACGGGCATTTCCAGCGCTCAGTCTGTTGATCTGATCCACTTTGTCTCCCTCCTCCTTTTCCTCCTCTTCTTCTCCTCCTCCTCCTCCTCCTCCTCTCCGGAGCCCCTGCTCTGCCCTGGCGGTGGCCCCCCACCACACCACCTCCACCGGCACCTCGAGCTTAAACACAGCAAACAAACACCGTGTGTGTGAGCCAAGGGGGCTGGGACCGGGACAGCGGCAATCCCCTCACTTTCACAAAAGCTTTGGCCGTGCAGCCGGACACATTGTGGACTCCGTTGCAAAAGAGTGTGTGAGCGCGTGTGTGTGTGTGTGTGTGGAGGGGAGAGAGCGAGAAGAGTGTGTGTGTGTTTGTCTATGTGTGTGAATGGAGCTAGCGGGTGTAGCTCTCCTTGGCTCTCAGACTCACTTCAGCAACACTCTGCTCCGCTGCTTCTTGGAGATGGACTCGGATTAGGACACAGCCAGTGTGAGAATCTCTTCCTCGCTCTCTCCTCCTCACTACGTCTCTCTCTCTCTCCAGCCGGCATGCTCCCTCCCACCCCTTCCTCTCTCCCGCTCACTCATTCACTCTCCTCGCTGAGCTTCTTTCTTTTCATTTCCTCTTGGGAAAGCCGTGCACACCAGTTGTCTCTGCCTTCAGCTGCTCGCTCCCTCTCTCTCTCCCTCCCTCTCTCTCTCTGTCACTAGTAAATATAAAAGGCATGCTTGTACAGCCCCTCGCCTCAGTCTCTCTCTGGCTCGCGCTCCCTAACTCGCTGTGTCTCATTCTTTCGTTTACCCCCACCTCCCTGTGCCCCCCTCACTTTCTTTCTCACTGTCAAAGCTGCCTTTCAAATGCTGATTAGCAGCCGGAGTAAAGAGAGAGAGAGGGAGAGAGAGGGGATGACTGAAACAAGTGGGAGATTCCATCACATCCACACGTATTGTAAACTGTGACTCCTGTCCCACACACACACACACACACACACACACACACACACACACTTATTTCAGGATATTGTTTTTTCCTTGAGATTTACCTTAACCACAAAACAAGTTTTAACTATAAAAGTTCATGTTTTACCTTTTATGTAACATATTTTTGGTCCAAAAAGTCCTTCAAAAGGAAATGAAAAACCCAACATTTCTGTTTGTCCTCGGGAAAAAAAGACCCACATATCTGATTCGTTTGTGAGGCAGGCTTACAAAACTATTACAGACATAATTCATATCAACTGTTTCAAGGTTCAATTCATCCATAAAATCATGGATATTACAGTTCGCCCATCCAAAGCAACCAGCGCTGCTTCCACTAGTGTTAAGGTTTGGTTAGATTTACTTGCTTAACGTAAAAAGCAGCATGTGACTGGCATACGATTTATTGACTCATCCATCCATAATCTAACGTCCAGAAGAGAAAATTATTACCTCAGCTAAAGGCTGGATTGCCAATGGAAACAGCAGTGGAAACGGTGGGCACCTCGTCTGATGCCACTCACAACACTCAGCATTTCTGGACCCGCAACCAATGTGGTGGAAATCTGAAAATATAGAGTTCAAACCACGATGTGTCTTTGACAGTTTAATTACCAAACTTTGCAAAAGGCATCAGAACCAAACAGCGTGGCAGAGAGTCTGCAAGGACCCGATGAAGAGAGGAACACAGAATCCTCATACATAGGTGGTCGCGTACAGAGGATGCTTGTGGTTCGGACAGTTTCAGAAGGTTGTCTTTGCACCTCGAGATAAGCTGTGACAAAAGGAAGTTCTATTGAGGAAGAGATGTCCTTCACAGGTTGTGGCGTGAAAAGGGCAGGGTGTTAAAAATGAGGGCGTTGATGTTTAACCACATAATACATTTACCATTTAAACCAAATGTCTACAAGTTACAAACAAGGCTCCTTTTCACCAAAAGCAGGTCCCCTGTGAAGTTTTCACACTATTTCACTTATATAGGTAAGATATTCATCAGTGCACCAACACATCCAGAGAAGAAGAACACTGCGAGCTAGGAAACAATGGAGGATTTAAAATCCTGTTCTAAGAGGGGATACAAGCATTCAACACATTTGTCAGAGACACACCCAATGCGTGTTGGTGGGTGATCGGAAACATAACTATGGTTTGCTCACGAGATACTCCACAGGGCACCTTTGGCTGAGACGATCCTAGACCGGTTTTAATTCTATGGGCTGAGATCTGAGTCGTAAGATACTTTTAGGAAACGCGCCCAGATGCAGCCATTTGATGTGGTCGGAGGCTTTCTCCCCATCTGAAGCGACCACAAAAAACCTCCCACTGCTTGTTGCGAACATATCTGAAGTGTCTAGTAATCTTAATACATGAGCTACGGCCTTTAATGAAGCCTGATTGGTCCTCTTTAATCTTATGAGGCAAAAACTTTGGATACAATTTTGGGGGAAAAACATTTGATAATGAGACGAGTCTGTCGGAGGCAAAATCTTCGGGGCTCTGCCTTTACTGGAGGATTAAAAACATGTTGGCCTCTCTCAGTGATGGAAGAAGGAGCATCAAATGAATGTATTTCACATGAGCGGTGCTAAAACAGGTTTGAATGCCGCTGCCTTCCCAACCTGGAACAGTCAAGAAGCAGAATGAAATACTCAAGTAAAGTAAATGAGTGAATGTATTTCGTTACGTTCCTCCACTGACTGCATGTAGGACCCAGTCAACATGAGCTCAGACCCACAACCGCAATCACACACGCACACAAGCGCATACGTGAACAAATAATCACACTCAGAGACTCACTCAAGTACTCTCTCCCACCAATCTACCTCCCTCCTCCCCCTCTCCTCTGTTCGTTCCCCTTGCCCTCAAACACTACTCAGAATATTGATACATCACCCCCTCCTCCTTTCTCTCTCTCTCCGTCTCTCCCTCCATCACTCACTTTCTCTACTGAATACTGATAGGCTGTCTACTCCGTGGTCTGAGTTTCAAATCTCTCCCTCCTCCCCCCCACCACCACGCCAGTCGCTGCACCCACTACAAAAAAACAGCAACATAAAAGGAGGAAATAGCAGAAGTTAATGCACTGAGGTAGACATAAATTCACTTAAGTACCATTTCAGATTATGTCAAGCTAAAAATGGGCTTAACATTGTGGAAAGGAGGGGAGGGGGTGACGGAGGAGGGGTGTGGGTGGAGGGGGGCTGCTCTGGTTGGCTGTCTTGCCAGCGGAAACTGGCGGAGCGGCTCGCTGCACTGTAGTGAACGGGCGGCCAGCAACAAAAGGAAAAAGACGTGTGAAAAGTTCAGGCAAATGAAGACGCATTCAGTGTTTTTTGTCCGACTCCCACCCTCCCGCCTCATTGTTGGGCATGTCGGCTATGCTGCGGCCGAGGGGGAGAAGAAGGGAGTGAATGAGGTCGTCAAAGAGTCCCAGTGAGCCCCCTCCACTTCACACAAACACACACACACACGTAGACACACACACACTCAACAACTTGAAACAGCTGAGAGCAGGAGAGAGCGACAATACGAGAAACAACACGAAGAGAAAATGTCCTGCTTTTCTCACATGGATGGGAAGGTGGAAGGGCCTTTCAGGGTATTTGTGTGTGTAAGTGTAAGTGTGTGTGTGTGCGGAGAGAGAGTTTGTGTGTGCCGAGTCTCTTTGGAGGAGGCTTTCTGTCTGCATTAGAAGTGCAGCGCGTCTGAGACACTGGGAGAGGGAGTGTGTGATTTTGTCCTCCAAGTCTTCCCCAGGCGTCCTTGAAGGAGACTTGCAGGGAATATCTGACTCTGTGAGTGTGTGTGTGTCAGTGTGTGTGTGTGTGTTTCGCCTTGTTTGAGCCCTCACAGGCTGAGTTTAGTACCGGAGGCTTGCCTCGCGGAGCAGTATTACAGGTGTTCCCTTCACAAATCAGGGTGCTTCTGGAAGTAACAAAAACCACATCCTCAGGCTGGAGAATGAACCCAGCCCGATGGATGAGATGTAATTGAAACGAGGGGAAATGAGAGTAAAAGTCCTTAGTAAGCGTGTGCATGTGTGTCTGCACATGCGTGTGGAATAGCGTGACGACTGTTGCAATAAGGGAAATAGTCACACCCCCGTCTGGCCCTGCTTCTCTCCGTCTACACATGCTATCAGCTGCAGTCGGTTCCATGGCGACAGAACGCAGAAACACCGTTCACAGAGGAGATCATTCACTTCAATAAAGCAGCAATAACACAAGAAAACACATAAGTCTATTTGAAATCTTATTTAACAATACAGCATATACTGTAAGTAGTACCAGCAAAATCTGCTTAAAAGTAAAAGTACTAATTCTGCAGAATATCCATTTTTTATTATTAAATAATAAAGCTAATTTTAACTACATCATATACTGTTTGGAAGGTTTGTCTTTGTAGTTGAAGCATCTTATTTTAGAAGATTATCACTCATAAATGAAAAGCTTTTTTCTGTGTTCATAGCATTCAAGCTCACTTTAAACAGAGGAAACAACAGGAGAACAACAAGTGTGTGTTTAATGTTGATCACATTTACTATGTAGCTTCTGAACTCCCACAGACCTCGTTCTGTTCCTGTAGGAAGTAAACACGGTGCAGCCTAAAACCACGGCGTGTTTGTGCAGTGAATGAAAAATGAAGTTGCTCTGCAGAAATACTTCCCAAAATAGACCAGGCTACATCACACACATGCATCTCGATGTGTGATTTCAAAATGCAGCAAACTATTGTAATGGGAATTTTGGATGTTTGTAATTTATAATCAGAATATTTGTCAGGCCAGACGTCGATCCGCATCTCCTCATCTGACTGTTATGCTATGATGAAAATGAATGCCTGTTTGTAGATGATATGAACATGAGTGCCACATTGACATAAGATAATTTCAGGACTATGACGCCTGTGTTCTGTAAATCTTGACCTTGCCTGTACATCTTGTCTTTGTAAGATAGGACATGATCCGTCCTTTGGTTCCTCCTCCTTAAAAGGGAGATTGTTGTTGGACTCAGGGTCGTTCCTGCTGATTCTGAACCTTTGCATCAGAAGGCAGGGGTGAACAGTACTTTCTTCTGCAGATGAGAATACTTAGTGGAATAAACCTCGGAGAAAAAGCTGATCCTGGTTGTTGATCTTTATTGGGCAGATTCATTTTTCCACAACACTATACAGAACGGTCAACGTTTTACAAATGGACTTCCTCTTTTCTACATCGTTATCATCTCATCATCTTTTCTCATCATTAAGTTGAAGTTTTCCAAATTAATTGCCCCCAATATTAACTCTTGAATAATTAAGAGATGATCTGTTCTTGATAGTCAACAAGTAATTTATATATTCTTCACAAAGGGAACTTAAAGGGGAAGTCCGCGAATTTTAGACATCGAGCTTTAGTAGTTTTAGAAACAAACAAAATGACACTATCAAGTTGCCTTACAAGCAAATGATCCAGTAGGGTTTAGCTTGACCCCTACCAGGAAATGAAAGCTATGACAACCTGCTGAAATACCCCTATATCAGAGGGAAGCATAACCTTGATGCAGATCTATTTAAAACATTGTTTGTCTCACAAGACCATTGATGTCATTGATATGATGCAGTCATCTCTGCAGCAGCGATAATAATTTGTTAGCGTCTGACGTCCCTCTCTGTCGAGAAATAAAACACTCTCCTCCGTAGCTGTCAGCGTCGCGTTTAAGACTAAAAATTTAGCATTGCAGAACACAACGTTTTCATCACCTTCCCCTCAGCAGCTCACACGAATGATAAGTATAAAAGGGTGTTTAAAGATAACTGCCATAGAGTAGATAATATTCCAAATCTATCAGACAATAATTCTTTGAGGGCATGTGGCCATTAAGGAGCCATTTCGCCTTTTTGTTGAGTATGCTCCTCCATATTTCATTGAGATGCCTATCTGCCTTTCACACTGTCTGCCTGCTCCGCTATTCTCCATTCAACAGTGACCCATTGCTCCCTGCCATACAATCCTTCACCTTTCTGGGCTTAAAAGTAATTACCACTTTAATTTGCTGTCCGCTTTTGTGCATGCCTGAGTGTATCTGTAGCTGAGTGGAAAGCTGGCCGTGTGTGTGTGTGTGTGTGTGTGTGTGTGTGTGTGTGTGTGTGTGTGTGTGTGTGTGTGTGTGTGTGTGCGCATTGGTAAAGGGGGGGGGGGGGGGGGGTACATGTATGCATACAGGAAGCAATGAAGCATGTGTATTCATATGGATGAGTGGCGCTGAAACAATGAGTTGATCATTTATTAGATAAGACAGACAAAATGATCCATTGTTGAAAAAGTTAAACTACATTCACTGGTTGTAGTTTCTCAAATGTTAAGATTTTATTACTTACATATTAAATATCTTTTAAGGTTTGGGACCGTTTATTGTCCGACAAAACATGTTTTTTTAACATCTGTTAAAACAAAACGGTTTAATTAATTGGGAAAGTAATTGACAAATTTACAGAAAATTAAAACAATCATTATTGGCATATATGTATATGTATATTAAGGCTTTTGTCTTAGTGTTTAATTAGCGTCTGTGGATATTTACATTTGCATGTAGAAATACAACGAAGGTGTCTGTGTTGATATTTGTTATTCACTTCCACGCATCAAAATATAGATTTGTGTGATTGTGTGCATAGAAATCAGCCAAAGAAAAAAGTGTGTAGAAGTGCATATGAACATGTGTGTTTTTGTATTGTTCATTGTGTGTGTGTGTGTGTGTGTGTGTGTGTGTGTGTGTGTGTGTGTGTGTGTGTGTATGGTTAGCCTCCCTTTGGCCCAATTACTCCAGAACCAAACCCCCTCTGCTTCCCTGCTTCCCCCCTAAAATCCCTCACCCCTCTCACCTCAGAGTCCCAGTGGTGGACCCCCCAAACCTTCCACTCCCGCCCCGCAGCGCTGCACGGCCAGATTGTCCATCACAACACACCCGACCCCTCACAGGACCTCCACCACCTCTACTGTACCTTCTGCTCCGCTTGTCTCCAGTAGTCCCACTAAATCACTCCATCGTTTGCCCCCCCTCCTCCCATACCCCCCCCACACTCCTCCATTCCTCCCCCCTCTGCCCTCCCCAGTCCCAGGTGAGCTGACGACACAAGGAGAGCAGAAACACTCGGCGAATATTAATGGTTTGTTCTGAATATTAATAAACCATGCATCTTAATGATCTTAAAAAAACAAAGAGCCACAGTCGAGCGCTATACTGCCGACACACACACACACACACACACACACACACACACACACACACACACACACACACACACACACACAGGGAAAGGCCGATGCAAACTCAAACACGCACACACTGAGCTGAACTATCTGTCCTGCACTGTGTAGATTAGTTAAAACAGGGCCTTATCCTCCAACCTGCTGTTTAAATGCTGAGCATCACGTTCAAGACAAATGTGTTGTCTTTTTTTCCCTCTCAGTAAATGAAGACACCTCTCCTTTCCCACGTCCTTCTCCTCTATCTCCTCCTGTTGCTCTCTTCATTTTCTTTTTATCTCCTTCTGCTCTTTCAGTTCAAGCAGCCCCTCCTCCCTCCCTCTTCCTCTCACGGTTGCCCCATTTCACCCCCCCCCCCCTCCCCTCCCCTCTTTACCTACTCCCTCCCTCTTCTTTTCCCCCACTATCTCACCCTCTCTCTATCACTTTCTCACTAGATTACCCCATCTCTCCCTCTCCCAGCATCACCTACTCGATATTCCAGCCTTGTTCTCCTGCAGTCTCCAGCACAACTTTCTGACCCACTTCCTCTCTCCTCCCTGGCCCCCTGATCAAAGCCTGCAGGACGGCATCGCCTTGGGCAGAGGAGAGGGAGAGCGCGAGATGGGGGGATGAAGGGATCGGAGCTGGGAGAAGAGGGGAAGAGACAGATAGAGAAGGGATAGAGCGGCACGAGAGAGGGGGAACAGAGAGATCACAAGGACAGGAAGAGGAGCCAGGTGCCCTCTCAGCCCAAGGACAAAAGCTCTTCCTGGCTGATCACACACACACTCTCAGCGAGTCCTGTCAGCGCCGTCATTCCTGGTCATGTACGTTATGTGTAAAGACAGCGTTGACATTAATGTGGTGTGATAAAAAATAAATATATATATATATATATATCAGATTTTTTTTTCTGCAGCTCAAACCCCAAAATAACTCAAGTTTACAAGTGATGGCCATTAAAATTCAACAGGATGTTTAATAAATTACACTTTCAGATTACATGTTGTCCCATCTTGTTATTCTGTTTTGCATTCAGGCGTACAGGTGATGTGTGTCTGTATCTCAGCAGGTGTCAGTCAGGGTGTTAACTCTACATATTATTCATCGTTTGCCTCTTATTTTCTTGAAAACAATTCTGCAAGTGGAAGAGTGAAGTATTTTGCATAATCAAGTTTTTTATTCTAATAGAGAAAATGTCCTTCCCCTTACTTGTGGAAAATTATATCAAAATTAATTACAGTATGATTTGCACTAACAAAATAAGCGTTTTAGGACTAGTTATAGACTTGATTTGATGAAGATTTCTGGCAGTGCACAGCCCCCCTCTCTGTGGAGTCGTTATCATTTTAAGAGTGTGCATCTGGGTTTGGGATGTGAGGTATGTCCATCCCAGTGGCCATGTCGGTTGGGCAGTCGGGGCGGGCGGAGAGGATGGAGGAACACCAGCCCATTTGTACCCAGAGCGAGGTGGCGTGTACTTTAACATTCCTCACGCATCCCGACAAAGAGCACTAATTATAAATAAATTAGGGACACGACACGGTGTGCCACAGGGGGACCAGCCAGAGCAGTCACAGAATAGAGAGACTGATAGAGAGAAGAGGGTGCGTAAAGGAAATAGAGAGAGGTAGGAGGGAGAGAGGGGGAAAGACAGAGAAGAGCAGACAGGAGAGATTTGGCAATGACATAGAGGAGCAAGTAGGAGAAGAAAGTAGATAAGAAAATAGAGGAATGGAGCACGGGGAGGCCTGGGGATATAGAGGGAGGGAGTGTAAGCGAGCGGGTATACAAGGCCTGAATCCTCAAAATATAGCTTGAACATACATCTGCTGCCAAAAAAGCGACAAGATTCACTCTAGATGACGAAGGCAGTGCAATATGTTTGAACAGAGATAAGTGGCAGGGAATTAATGAAACAGAGGGACGCAGCTTCCCTATACTGTATGTACACACATAGAGAGGCCAACGTAGGCTACATATATATATATATATATATATATATATATATATATATATATATATATATATATATATATATATATATAGTAAATATACATACACACATTATATACACATCGATTTCTAGTAGGGAGCAAAATGTAAAATTTAAATCATCTGACCCGTATTGTTAGAAACTAATTCTGGTCATTTCTGAAGTAAATAATACAAATAACAAAATAATAAAGTTGCGATATCTACTGAGTGTTGTACACACACCAGCAGTCAACACTCCCTACCCGTCACTCAGGCTTATCTGAGATGACTTGTCAACCAAGCAAGTGTATGTCAAGAGACTGCTGTGCATGTGTGTGTGTGTGTGTGTGTGTGTGTGTGTGTGTGCGTGTGTGTGCGTGTGTGTGTGTGCGTGTGTGTGCGTGTGTGTGTGCATGTGTGTGTGTGCGTGCGTGCGTGTGTGTGTGTGCGTGTGTGTGTGTGCGTGTGTGTGTGTGCGTGTGTGTGCGTGTGTGTGTGCATGTGTGTGTGTGCGTGCGTGCGTGTGTGTGTGTGCGTGGAGAGACCTGAGATCTGTTTCTTTGTGTCTGCGTGCACACAGGTTTGTGCGTTAGCGAGCACACCCATGTTTGTTTGTTGCGTGGTGTGTGTTTAGCGTAAGTGTGTGTGCGTGTGCAGGGAGAGAACCCCACCACTATCTAAATGGATCACACTTCAGAGTGTGCCGCCATTTCTCAGAAGCTGCCATCTCCACGCAGACACACAGACAGACAGACAGACAGTGGGCGGGGGTGGGGAGACAGGCTCAGCCGACTCGCTCCACTCAAGGTTATGTCCTGCCTGAAGTTGTGAACTGATGACTGTCGCCACCGCAGGAAAATGTGACGTCCAAGAGGAAAAATAGCCGCCGTCTTTACTTGCGGGCGTTTCTCTGTGCGATGTGAATGTCTTCAATGATGGAAGTTAACAACCTGCCTCCACGATAAAGCCAGGAGACATTCATCGTGCCCGAACAACTGCTTTGTGTCTCTCTTTTGGGCTGGGGGTCAGAGGTCAGCCGACTGTGACACAGACAGAGAGAGGTCGACTGAATGACCTGCTTTTGGCCCCTGACATGGCCCCCCACTGACACCGCCGTCGCCATGGCTACTGAGCTGCAGACAAACATGATGTCAGTTTAACACGCAGCAGAGAGAATAAATACTAAGTCATCTAAGATTCCCGTCCACACGGACACACAAATAGTCAGCCACTCATCGCACGACCAATACGCGGAGAAAGATCGGCAAAGTGCAAATGATATAAAAGCGGCGGGGTCCCCGTTATCAAAGTCATGCTTGTGTTTATAGTCTGTAAACTTTCTGCACAGAGGATAGTTAAAGAGGAAGAAAGGTAGGGAAGGAAGACAAGAGAGGAGCAGCTTGTTGCATTAGCATTCCACCAGCAGAGAGGCTGTCTGTTTGCCTCTGGCAGCAGCCGAGAGAGGGGGACACTCTCTGCATCCTCACACAGCTCGTCTATCTCTCCCTCTGTCACTGTCTATCTCTCGCTCTGTCTGTCTCTGCCTGTCTCTCTCTCCCTCGCCCCGAGTCTGTCTGCTACATTTCTCCCTGTGCTCTGCCATTGCCTGTCACAGTTTTTCTACACTCTGGACCATTTTTTTCCCCCTGCAGTCTTCCTGTATCTTCCCATCACTCTATCTCAGACTGTCATCTTTCTGTTTATCTTTCGCCCCACTAATTTCCATTCTGCCCCCTTTCTCTTCACATCACCTTCATCGAGGACCTCACGTGCCCCTCACAGTCTCCTCTGGAAATTACACCACCGAGAGAAAACCGACTGGAGCCAAGACTGCCAGGAGTGAATCATGCTGCCACGTAGTGTATCATGATGTTGGCGGGTATGAGAGTGCACTTTCTTAAGTAGCATAACAGATTTACCTATCAATAATAGCAGAGATACAGTAAATCAATACATATTCACCCATGCACAAACAAGCGGTCACTGCGGGATGTCAGCTACATGCAAAGTGCTAAACTCCCTCTTTGTTGCCATGGTGATTTTAATAAACACAAGCCTTGACCATACCATGCATACACATACATTAAAAAAGCAATTAATTAAATAGCATCGTGTTCTTTTTTCAATTATTCATTGAATGTATTAAAGGTTGCATTTTTGCATTAATTATTAAATATAATCCCTAATAATAATGTAAATGAATACAAGAACAAATATGGAGACAAACCGAAGCATGAAACTTCATCTTCTTCTCTCAGGCTGTACAAATGTCTGCAGAAAGAGATCATTTACCAACTTATCTTTATTAGAAGAAGGCCACACGTAGCAGGACAGTGATTGCTTTTGACCACAGAATTGGATTTTAAATTAGGTTCAAGTGCTAACTAGACATGGGACAATATGAAAACTTCATGTTTATTCTTTTTATTATTATCACGGTCAATATGACTGAGATTCACAATATTATCCAGACAAACTCTCACAACGGCACTTAAGCTGAATGTAATCAATTTACATTTTGTTAAGAAAAAAAAATCAAATAATCTTAAATAAGACAATCATAAATCATATAGTCCCTCTGAATATTTATAAAAAGAGGTATTTTGTATCCTGTATTTGTTTTTTTAAATCAGGCTCCATTTTTCATGATCCGATGCCATCAAGATGATAACATAACAAGATAGACAGCTTTTTTTAAGGTAGTATTTACGGTTATCCAGATCATGGAAATTCACCACAAACTTATTGTGAGTGATTTTTATTGCGATCTACGATAAAATCCTTTAATCTCCCAATTTCATCTCCAGCTTTAAGCTTTCAATGGTGTTTACAGTGTGAATGGTTACTGCTATGTGTTTATACACAAACAGGACAATGAATATGAACATACAGAAAAGGCAACCAGGGAGTTTGTGGGTGAAATATCATTAACTGACCCAGTTAGTCCCCTGCAGAAAGCCCTGGAACAATCAGTGAAGCTGGTTCCAGTTCAGGGATGACTGCGTGTCTGCTGAGATCTATGGGTTGTTATTGACTGCAAAGGTTTGGACACCAACTATCCGGATGATGATTTTATTCATATTATATGTATATTCTAACACTTACTCCAGAAACTATGTTTAATAAGTGCTGCAGCTGCTCCACTATTTATCTGCTGTGAACACTCAGCTTTAATCAGAGACTAATTGTTTCATTTCAAATTAAAAACTGCTGATTGTGTTCTTGTGAATGTTTGTTGTGCTCAGGTCTCCCGTGGAAATGAGATCTTATTCTTATTAAATTAAGATTACATAAAGTAAATACGTTTAATACAGCACTTTTATACCGTAGTTAAAGCAGCCGACAACTTACCAATGAAAATATCAGCAAATAAAGACTAAATCCCGTATGAGCCAAAACTACAAGGACGTATCAGGACTTGCAGGCTGCATAGTCGTACAGGTGTGTGCACCCATTTGACTTGAATTGTCAAGTGCTTTCCGACTTGTCAAATCCAGTCTGTGTTCTGTGCCATGAAGGAAGTCAAACACTTAAGAGAATTCAACTTTTGTCAGCATTTTCTACCTGCACGCGTGAAAGGCAGCGCCTTGTGAATATCCAGCATAGTTTACTGTCACGTCTTGCTGAAAAAACAATGAACATTTGCGTCGCCATCAGTTCGGCACGGCAACAAAGCCAATGTGGCTTAAAACACACTCACAGAAGCAAAAAAAATACCCTTAATTAAAACATTCAATCACGATACAACAAAATTACCATATTAGTATGATGAGTACTCGCCATAATACTCTGATGATTACTCCGCTTTATCAAATTCAATTAGATTATAAAGGCTTAGCCTCCAAATAGCTGTGGGTAAGTAAATCATGTGCCATTCAGGAGCGGAGCTAAAGCCAAGCAAGCTCTAGTGTAGCCACCGAGACAAAATGCATTCAAACAAATTAATAGTCCATTAAATAAAAGCAAAACTCCGCCGGCCAATAGTGCCTTAAAAGCATATTAGCGTTAGAACAGGATGGACGCTCATTCGTCTCATAAGAGAGTGTTTTAGCAGTGAGAACCTCAGGGATGAGTTAGCGAGGCGTGTGGTTCTTTCTTTACATACATGTGACGTCTGCTTTAGGTCTTTATCCCCTACAGATGGTTCGACCCAACCCTGACATGATCAATTCTGCCTTTTCTCCCCCCTTACTTTCCTTTTCTTACATTGTCACTGAAACTCATCCTTCTCATTTAAAAGGCACTGTATCTCCCGTGTCTCAATTAATCTCACTCCTTCCCTGTGTTTGCCCTTCCGCTTCTCCACTCCCCGCATCCCTGCATCCATCTTGTTCCTGCCCTCCCCCTTTCCCTTTCAGGCCAGGCCACCACTCTGGTATTCCCAAAGTCATCTGCAATCAGACATCTTCAATGGATTAATTACACTGTCCTCACACAGCTTGATTGAGCATCTAACGTCCACACCCCACCTCCTCAGACCCCGATGCTGCCTCCTCACCTCCACCCACTTACAGACCTCCAATGGTTTCTTCTCACCCACTTGTCATCCCTCCTTCATGCTCCCTCTCCTTTCCCTTTTCATCTCATCCCCTCCAAACCCCTACCTTCGACTCCAGACCCCACCCCGACCTCCTGTTCTCTAAAGATGACCACAGCGGTTGCCCCCCTCATCTTTGGGGCGAGGGAGCCTTTTGCTAATTGGACATCGATTCGCAGGGCTCCCTCCATGATCTCTCCTGAAAATCGGGATCACACTAATTGAAGAATTAACTTAGGTGAGACTTGAACCTGGAAGGAAGAGGGAAGAGGGAGAAAGCAAAGACAGACAAAATGCTTCAGCTTAGAGAAATACAATAAGGCACGCATGGGGGTGCATCCAGGCACATGCACGGGCACTCCCATACAAAATGGGGGAAAGATGTGCAAGCAATCAGAGCTCTTAAGAAGATAAATGGCTATAGACATTTTGCCACATGGAAGGATTCACAATAGTTCCATTGATCATTATTGTCTGATTCAGACTAACTTTAATCAGTGGAGCTTTCATTAACTTCCTTAATAAAACATAATAAACAGCAGAGGGAAAACGAAAGCTACTTCTCAAGAAGGAATAGTTTAAGTAACAGCCTGTCTTTACGTATTTTTTACCACACAAATACTCACAGTCTCTTTTTCACTCCTCCCTCCCCCAACACACACACGTCCATTTCACATCAATCTTGTTCCCAGAACATAACCCCAAAAGCAGAGTGCTGCTTTGAGTCATTCTAAAATCATGATGGATGACAACTTCCCAAAGCAATCCCTCTGCGTGCCAGCATCATTTAACTAAAGGCATCAAACTGCCCCAGCCAATACCCCTCCTCTGTTCCCCCGGCCTGAGAGCACCGGACCCGTCGTTCAAAACCGCAGACGTGATTCTGACAAAAAAAACCCTCCTGAGGAGACATATGACGGCTGCCACTGAAGAACGAGCTTGGCCCAGGTTTCTGATCATGATTTTGTATTGTTTCCCCCTCCCCTTTCACAAGCCGGAAAGACGACGAGAGGGGAGACTGCGAGGAGGTTAAGCTGACCTCAGGCTCACGCTTTGGAGCAGGCTTACCCTGGAGTGTGAGATGACAAAACATTTAGCCCGATCTCACTCGCAGCTCGCTGACAGGCTGAAACAAAAGAACAGCCTCGGAGGAATTTAAAAATCATTGAATGAATGTCAATTAATTTCACAGGACGGACTTGAATTGATTAGAATATAAAACAATCTTTCTTGAAAGCAAAAGGGAATTGATGTCCAAGGCCTTCAAACAGCGAGTGGGAAGACAGAAAAAAAACGACAAAATGAAAGAAAGACGGCTGATCTTGTGTGTACGTGCTGGAGTTTAACAGTGTGTGTGCCAAGGTGCACGTGCTGGTGTGTTTGCGTGCATGTGTGTGTGAGCTCAGCAGTTGTGTTGCACGCTTGGCTGGCGGGGTGTGTGTAAAGTAATTAACATGATAGCCTCCCTCTAAGCCTGATAGCCTGTTCCCTGCAGCGAGGTCGTTCAACAGACACCAACAGACACCTGAGTTGCGTCTCAGACGCAGCGCTGCAACGCATCTCTAATGCAAACGCTCAGCCCACATCCCAACAAACACTGGGAACATACCGCTATCAGCAGGATGACATCGGACATGTATTGCTGTCAGGAGCATCTTGCATGATGGCAGAAAAACTGTTTATTCAAAATAAACTGACATTTATTAATTCAATCATGCAGACAAAATGCAAAAAGATATATATTCAAAAGACACGGCGGAAGCAATAAATGGAGATAACTTGAAACTGAGGGAGCTCATATCTCTGCCAAGGCTGCATAAAATGCTCCATTTTTTTAATTTAATACCCGAATACGTTTTTAATGTGCACTTGGATCTGAAGTAAATAAGACATTCGGATATACGTCTTTCCTTTAAAGCAGCTATAATCCCTATTTTATGATAATTGTCGATATGAAAGGGGTCGCTGGAACCTTATCACCTGAATTTCAAGTTCCCCTCGGCTCTACGGAGCGTCATAGTGAGTTTCAGCTCTTTGTTTCACGGTCCGGCCTGCAGCTACAGTTCCCTCTCATAGTGTCTTGAATGACCAGAGCAGGCGGCTCAGTAACTAGCTGGTGAATCTAGTGACTCATTCATCAGCCACATGTTTCCCTCAGGAGTCCAATAGCAGAGCTAAATGAGGGGAATAGCCAACTGGACACCTACATATAAGAATATTAAGAATATTAAGGTTTGGCACAAATATGAATGCTGCCAGGTAGGGCCAATTAAAACTCTGTTAACATTTCATCTAAATGTGGTGTTTCGCACGATGCATTCAAGGCTTACAGCTGTGTTAATAAGACCTTGGCCACAATTTGGCACTGCAGTACTGTAACTTTTTCAACATCATCCAATACATGATGTATTTTGTATTATGGAAAACAGGATGAAATGATGGGTGTTCTGTTGAGGCAAGCAAGGAATGTAAAAAGAGGCAGAATGGTTTATAAAAAGCCACATAGTGCCTCCACCTACATATCTACACAGAAAATGAAACAATTCTAATTGAATTCCAATTAAATCTGTAAAGTACATTTTTATCCTGCTAACTAAAACACAAACAAGCATGATGGGATAAAACACACGAGCGTGGCTGGCTAACACAGTGCTGACATTATCCTTCTATTTTTTTCCAGTAAAATCTATTGTTTCCCTCTTCTTCATCCCTCATAACCCTATGACCTTCACTCTGGTGCTCTAATACCAAAACTGTGGCTTTCACAGACCCCCAAACACCCCCTTCAGTGCCACACAGCCCTCATTTGCTAAAGGATTAGAGTGAGGGCACCGGGGTCAATGTGAGGCCGTCACCAGAGACCCTAAAAAAAAGGAGAAATGCACACACACTTGGGACCACAGAGCCACAAACACACACACACATTAGCATTGTGTACACTCCACACACAACGCTGCTTCATAGCAGACAGTCTGAGGAGCATAACAGCATTATGTATTCACATACTGTCGGTGTGTAGGCAGGACCCTCATCCCCAGACACGTACCGAAACAGAGACACAAATTTGCATGAGCATGTGCAGAACTAAATAAATTGACCTTAACTCTCGAACTCAAAAAAACACTAATACATATCTGCGTGACTTTAAAAAACCAGGGTCAAATAACAACTTCTGAGAGAGAGAGAGAGAGAGAGAGAGAAGAAGGCTGTTGATAAATCGTAGCAGCTTTAAGGCGGCATGAATCGCACCTTCGAAAGAAGTCTAAGTGAGAGAGCGAGAGAGACAGGAGGGAGAGTCAGCGGGAGAAAGGAAAGTGATTGTCAGGGAGAGAAGAAACATCACTCTGAAAACTTCTAAAGAAGGCCCTGCTCTGGGTTTTAAATGCTCTCCTCCCTCTATCACTCCCTCTCTTCCCACTTTCCTCTCATCCCTTTCATGAATTAAAAGCACGGCCGGTCTGTGGGGAGAAGCATAGTTAATTCTGATCAGATCTCCGCCTCCCCCCTCTCCGCCTCCCCCACCCTCCTCCTCTCCTCCCTGGGCGACGGTTGCCGTGCAGTCTGACAGACGGAGATGGGATCTGACAGTAAACAGGCGTGTGGATGCCCGGCGCGTGATTGACACGTAGGCAGGTCGGCGGGGGCCCGCCCCCCTCCTAATCCTGCCCTGTCAGCTCTAATTGGGGAGGTGGGGCTCTATGTCACCAAGGTGACTGATTGACAGGACCCCAGCTTTGCATAGATATGAGGGAAAGGTGGGGAGGTTCACGCATGGCATAACACTGTTAACACTACCATACCGCTAATAGAGCTGTGTGTGTGTGTGTGTGTGTGTGTGCTCACGCACAGTCACACACGCCCAGATGCAGGTGAACACACTCAAGAACATGGCTGAGCGCACAAATAAACCCACAACAATAACCATGAACAAAATCGACATGCATACAGGATGTCTGAACGCAGAATGCATCTACAAACACACGCGCACGCAATCTCTTGACACGCTGTGATGAAGAGCGGAGGTTGGAAATGCTACAAGTAGCAGGAAGCGGCGCGCGGGGAGGAGCAATCCAGAGGTCTTCACCGTGTCGAGGCCAGCGAACGACAGGGCAGGGGTTGGACACTCTGCTGTAACACTTCAACCCGCGGACACACAGATGGGTAACGCGTGTTAAAACTGAATGTGTGGGGTGATGCCTTTTGGCCACATTTAATGTTCTATATGGCTGTAGTTCCCATCTTGGGGGTCAGGATCCCATAAAAAGGGGTGATATAAGATTAAGAGGACAGACAGAACAAACAAGCTTCGTGGCTCAGTGAGGACAGCAGCTCTTTGAGCTAAATACTAACATCAGCATGCAAGCATGCTCACAAAAACACGTTGAACATGATTATCAGGTTCATCTTACTTTAGCATGTCAGCATGCTAACATTTGCTAATTAGCACCCAACTTATAACACAAATTAGCTGAGGCCAATGGGAACGCCATTCGTTTTGCAGCCATTAAGCCATATACAAAATTATTTGAAAAATTAGCTTTTTTTTTTTTTTTTTTAAGATTTTTTTTGAGGCATAGACGCCTTTTATTAGCAGTGGATAGATCGGAAACATGAGGAGAGAGAGAGGGGATGTGACATGCAGCAAAGGACCTCCGGCCGGGATTCGAACCGGGGTCGGCTGCGTATGTACGTTCGTACATGGCATGCGCTCTAACCACTCCGCCAACTGCGCGCCATACATTAGCTTTTTTTAAGAAGAAAAGGAATTTAAAATTCATCCTGAAAAGTACATGAATATCTGAAACAAATCTAATGGCAGTTAGTTGAGACATTTCCCTCAAAACCACAAATGTCAACCTCATGGTGGCGCTACAGGAAAAGTCGCGGGATCAGCAAAGTCTTTAAGATTCATCCTCTGTCTAAGGCAATCCATCAAGTCGAAATATTACGGTCTGGATCAAAGATGTGGACAAACCAACTAACAGAAAATTAAGACTCTCGTATCCATTAAAACGAATGAAGTCTAATACAACAAGCAGTACGTTCTACTTTTATGAAGGTTATAGTGTTTTTTAGACATCTGTTTACTTTATGATGATTTTGGAGGTTGTTGTTGATTTGTATAAAGTCATACTGATTATATATTGGTCATTCCCTGTGTTTTATAGCACGCTGACCGCCCCAATAAAGGAAAATAGTGAACCAACTAGAGGGTAGCTAATAACTACTTATAATTCAATTCAGTTTTTTAGACTTCTACTTTTTAAATCTTTTTTGCTATTACATTCTGGACAGTTTTACATCCTCGGGCCTCTAAAATTATAGGTTAAATATGCAAAAAATCTGAGAGGAAAAAAATCCCTGCTTAAGATGCTCATGATCTCACAGACATTTACAAACTGTGATGATGGGTCACATGTTACTGCGGCGTCATTAAGAGAGACTGTCAAAGTTAGTGCTCCAAAGCATCCGAATTTGGATGGCTAATTATGAATCGTTAATTGTAATAGCTCACACACTTGTGCATGAATATATTTTGGTGATGGCGTGTGTGAGTGCATGCGTGCACGTGAGTGTGCATGTGTGTGTGTGTTGTGATTGACAGCTGCCACTGACCTGTGCCAGTCAGAGTGCCATACTGTGGGGCGGTGGGGTCGATCGCTACGGAGACGACCTTCGCCCTCATCTGCATCCTGCCTTCATTAGCAGAGCCAGGCAAGGAGAATAACAACCCAATAAATTAATAAAGAGTAAGAGGGGAGAGAAGGAGGGAGGGAGGGAGGGAGGGAGCGGACAAGAGGAGAGCAGGCAGAGCAAGGGTAACGCAGGAAGAGAGAGGGAGGGAGGGAGGAAAGGGCAGGGAAGGAAAGGTATGAGAGGAAGGAGCGACACACTGAAGCATGTAGGGCTGGGAGTGAGGAGATGGAAGGAAACGCTGCAACAAATAAAAAAAAGAGTGTGTCCGTGTGTGAGAAGGCAACGGGTGTACGGTCACTTCAGGGAGAGAAAAAGAAAAAAAGCTAAAGTATTGAATTTAACCCGAGCTATAAAATCCAAGATGCATCTGCAGGATATTGTGACAGCGCACCAAACCACAAGTCAACCAAATCTGTAAATTTATCCAAGAAGGACTGGGAACAGATTTTGCCAAATGTATCTCTGGGGCTGATTTAGAAATGTGGCTCCGAGCCCTGTTTAAACAGAGTATTGATACATTACCATCTGCACTGGCTCTTAAATGCCAGTATTGACAGAGATGCTCTAACTAGTCCACAGAGCAGCATTTTGACGGAGCCAAATGTTCCAGATTTCACACACACACACACAAACACACACACACCCCCTCGTGTTCATGATTGGGTTGACCACACAGCAAATGTGTTGATAAAGTATGAAGTTTAATCATCCACTATTGTACCAGATGCACAGCCTTGCTGGTCGGGTTCACCAGCAGAGAGAGAAAAAAACTCTCGCATACCTCCACACTCGCAGTAAAACACACACACAGTGGAGTCCAGGGGAAGCTCGCCGTGTAAATAAATTATGAACAAGTATGTTACGCAGGATAGACTGTTGGTTGGGAGCTTTCCCAGGAGGACTCTAGTAATGATGTTTTCTCATCTTCCAGCAGAGTTGTGTAGCACACACCAACTTCCATTACTCCATCTTCATCAGCGTGATGGATGGACGTGCGACCGATACTTCATGCTAGGATATCAATGTTTTAGATTTCTCAGAGAGCTTTCAACAACGATGTGTGAATGTGTGACTACTCTAGTATTCTACAAAGAGTACGGGATTACAATGGCAGCTTGATGGAAGCCAGTTTTCGACACCGCGTTGGAAGAAGATTGTACAGATGGATCGGTTTAAAACGTCGTGAGATGTTCGAGCCGATCACAGCCGAGTCTAATTGAATTCACAGAGACAACAACATCAGCCGGCGTGCAGCCTGCTACAAGCACCCAATAACACACATCACGTCAAAAAGGCCCCATCTGTTGAGAAGACACAGGTAATGTGCCTGACCCTATTCCTCTGTCTCTAACTGAGAAGTGCTGGCTGTTCAGGGTCGCGGAGTGTGAGCGCCAAGGAGCGAGGCCTGCTGTGCTGGGGAGGAAATTCTCAGGGCGATCGATGCGGGGGATTAGGGCCGGCTTTTGGGCTCAGAGGCCTGGATCTGAGCAGTATTCTCAGTGGGGCTCCTGGGAGAGCCGGGGAGGAAAGCTGGAGCAGAGAGAAGAGGAGGACCAGGGGAGAGAGGAGAGAGAGGCTAACCTGGAACTGTCAGGAGGCTGAGAGAGGGCTGGCCAGGCTGGGAATAGAGGAGCTGTCATGGTCCCGGTTGACATTATGAATGGCGCTGAGACCCTGCCACCCACTCAGATAAACACCGGCCAGTCTGATTGTATAGTCTGTGGAGCAAAGAGGACATTTAATGTAGCAAGAGAGAGAAAACAAACTGATTAACACTGATGAAGTTGGTTATTTTGCATCCTTACTCTTCATTTTTTATTTTTTTCTTCAGGCCAAAATCGGTGGTTGTCTTCTAACTTGATGAGTGCAGCACACAACAAAAGGCTCCCTCCGTCTGTGTTTCTGCCTCTGATGCTCATGATTGGTCAGCCCGTTCGCCAGCTCGCCACTCTCCCCCGGGTACAGACGGTTGGATCCATGATTCATTTTGCAATGAGGAGAAGAAAAAAAAAAAGAAGAGAGCGCATGTGAGAGAAGAAACAGCCAAGACCACTGGGAAATTATACGGTGGAGCGGCGTGGTGGATCTGGAATTAAACGGCATAATTAATCAAGCAAAAAAACAAGCACGTTGCTCATACATTTATTATTTGCATTTTTTCCACTTCAGGAGATGTAATCAGCAGCTATACGTCGGGGCCCGGATCCATGTCACAGGGACCTGGAGGCCGAGCGCCCATTTTGACCACTGACCCTAAAAGCGTAATGTGGGATCACTTCTGCTGAACGCTTGTTTTTTTCCACACTGACTGTCATCTCCACACAATGCCCTCTGCCTCCAAAGTAATCTCCACAACAAGCAGAACAAGTCCCACGGAATCATGTTGCCGTCTCCCTGTCCTTTAAATTAGGGTGTCTGTAAAATTGGGTTCACACCTCTGGGGTCTCTGTGGAGTTGTTCTGCATTATGCAGCGTGTGCACTTGACCCGCTGAAGCAAAACTAGCCACTTTAAGAAAGATGGCGTGGAAATATTACAGCAATATGATCACAAAGAAGTATGGGGCTGACAAAACCATGTAAACCACTCACAAAACAACTTGGAAATAAATAAATCGCTGTCGCAAACATGCAAGGTCACAAGGGTCGCATGCCATTTAGCAGCACATGCTAAACCCACATCCATCGTCCTTATGAAAGGGTTTTTTTCTGATTTCTGTTTATGGTTGATGTGATTTTGGAGACTGGTCCCAATAAAATAATTTACTTTGACAAAAACAGTCAGATAATTTGACTTATTTGAAAGTTTGTTTGCTGTCATGTTACTCTGAAAACTCATTTACCACAATAGTGATGGTCAGGTCTGTTTGTAGTCTTAGTGTAAAGCTGATAAATGCTGTTTTTAACGAGTAAACTAAATCATAATTTAGTTACACTAAATCCTTCCCCATGGGTTGTTTGCATGAATCTGCCTGCCATGTTGGTTATTTTTACTGTGGTATTTTCAAAAAGTTATTATCCCAATGTTTCAACCTAACGACCCATTCTCACATCCTGCAATGTGTCTCTGGTTGATTTTAATAGTGTGTGGATACCGGAGATGCCACAAAGAAATAAACAATTTAAAAAAGATGTGAGAAGTTTTATAGTTGTTTTCTATCCCTCAGATCGATCTCGAGACACACCAGGTTTGGAGTTTACATGAATTCATGCACATATATTTCTAACCTTGATTTATTATTTCTAGGTTTACCACAATGTTGTTTTGTTCTCTGTAATACTTTATTTTCTTGCTGTAGATCATGAAAGTTTGATCATCTTATAGATACAGAATAGTGGTAAATGCAATGAAACACTATCACACCATCTCAGTTATTATAATAGACCTAATAATATCTAAGTATAACAGGTTGTTGCATTGATCACAGGATCTATTTTGCAGCCATAACAGGCGCCTCATCTCCCACCTAGATGTCCTGTGCCTCCGCCACATGGACCTAACCCTCGTTATGGCCATTATGCATTAAACACATCCGCGTATCACTTTCCAGCTGCTCAATGCGGCTCGTTCCTGGAGCGCCGTCATCAATCGAGCCATCAATATGGAAACACCACTGTGACCCAGACATTAATCAATGGGCTCCTCGGGGAGGAGAGGGAGGGCAGGGGCACCTAAAATCATCAATGAGACGGATCGGCCCGCAGTCGGCCTCGGACAGTCCGTATTGATAAGAGCATTTCCACCTGTAGCGGCCCGGAGCCGAGAGGCAGGCCGCATCTGAATTCAATACGGTCCGCCGCCGCAGCTGCGAGCCCGGAGCCCAGAAAGACACGGTTGAGCGGAGATACGTGCCTCGACTCACCATAAGACCAGTCTCCTTTCTCCATATACGTCCCCTCTCTCCCCCCCCCCTCCTCCTCTCTGTCTACCTCACAACTTTTTCTTTTTTTGTTGTTGTTTTTTTGGTCATGCTTCGCACTAAAGAAGCACATCACGCCTCTGATACACAGCAACAATAGCTTCAAATTAAGTTCTTTGTCTTTATTCCGCGGCTTACTTTGCCGAGCACCTCCTCCTCTCCCCCTCCTCTCTCCCCTCACAATCTCTGGAGTTTAGTCAAACCCATTTCCTCCTCCAACTTCAAACTGTGAAAAAGGGGAAGTGGAGCTCCACTTCAATGAGAAACGTCTTCGGAAGCTCGTCTCACGCGCTCATCTCACCGCGAGCGCGGGATTAAAGCGTCGTCTCGCTGCTGACATCCGAAAACCTACAAAAAACCCCAATCAATTAGGTCCGTGATGTGCGTTTGCCTCCTTTTACCCCGGATACAGCAGAGCGGTGGCTGACGGGTAGTGTGGGACAAGTCAGCCGCCTAGTGGCGTGGTTGTGTACGTGCAGGGAGAAGCAGCAAAGACGCTCAAGAAGAAAGGGAATATCAGAGAAGATATTAGATTAGAAATCAATAAGAACAATTGAGCTCTAATTCACTTTTACAAACTCCTCTCCTGTGACTGACTAATCCTGGCATTGCTGACGATCCCCATATTTGACTTCCAATCAAATCCCACACTCCCTCATGACACTTCTTAAAGGTTAGAGTTCAAGGGTCGCGTGTCTTGTGTGCACACGGGCCTGCCCTTTTCATTCCCAATCAGCCGCCATCGCTTTTTTTGTCTTCCCGTGCCAGAACGGAGAAATGCACCACAAAGGTCAGGGGCATGGATTTCCTTTGGTTTGACTCAATAAAAAGGTCAGATGAGGGCACGGCGAAATGGCAGCGAGGCCTTCACATCACCCTCACAGGGACCCGAGTCCTCACATCACCCTGAGAATGGCACAGGCGGCGCCCTTCTCACTGAAACCGGGAGGGTCCCGTGGGCCGCCGTGACCTTGTCTGGTCCCCCCACGTGGCTTTAGTGGCCCTTCAACGGCGTGCAGACCAAACATGAGCGTTTTGTGACAAATTTTAAAGATGCATGTCATTCGTAGGAATGCACTATTTGGGCTTTGGGCTGACGGGAGAGAAACTGGCTGACAGTTTATTGGTTTTAGTCTTTTTTGTGGTATTTGATGAAAAATATATAGAATATCGCTATTCTCAACCTTAAATTTAGATTAGAATGCTTAAACATATTGTCAGCCATGTTATTCAGCCATAATGTATGTGTGTGGCAAGGAGTGCTATTCATGCAACATATCACAGTACAGGAAGTGAGTAAAAAACATGGAGGATTCCTCACAAGACATGTGAAATGTCAAAATTCAAATTTAGGGCTTTTATGAATGAATGTGCACACGTCTTCATATTACTAATACTTCATCTACTGGCACAAACTGATAAAGCAACAGAAGATTATGGAAATGGGTCTTCACTGACTTTTCTTGTACAGCGTGTTAAGTGTGTGAGAGTCTCTGTCATAACAGATCAGAGCTGCTGTGTTTTGCACCTCCACCCAAAAACATGCATTCAGGGCGGCTGCATCTTCATTGGCCATTCATCGTATAAAGGGTTGTAAGGATCCCAGTTTTCTCCCGTCCACATGTCAAAGACACACAGTCCCAAGACTGCTCCCACTTTAAACAAAAAAAAAAAAGTCACGTATCTTAATAAGTGACTAAGAAAGGCCTTTATGTGAATAATCAATGACAAATATAGCTGTTTGCTGTGTGTATGGAGGGATTTCGTTTGCAAAATCAACTGAATAACATGTATATTTCGACTTTACTTTCACACTTAAATCTATACTGCTTCATGTAGCTGTTCAACTTTTTCCACTCATGCTGTAGATGGTTCAAGGGATGCAAGATGATTAACAGGGTCGGAATGAAGAATTAACATACCTGTTACACAACGATCCATTTTTATAAAAAATTAACAGATTACTTTACCTCTCCAAGCCTCTTACATTCTGAAAAATAAACAAAAGCAGGAAAATCTGGTCACAGCCGCCGGTGAGAGGTTGCAAGCAGACATATCTTCTTCTCATGGTGTCACCAACTTAAAAAAAACATTACCTGCCCTGACTGCCGATTATAAAAATACAATTTGAAAATTCAGATGTGCAGGGCTATTGTATGATGTTGATAAATAGCAACTTATGAGTGGATTCTTGATGCTTTTTCAGAGATTAGTGGAGGTTAATTTGTATTTAGAAGTTAAGAAGATTTATTCAACTGCAGTCTGATCAGGATTTCCTAATCTGTTCCACGTGTCACAAATAATCACTCATGTGGAACAAAGAGACAAGAAGCAGAAGTTTTACAAGATTTGATTTATTAACTATGATACAGATCACATAAGGCCTTGCTGTATACACCATTCCCATTGAGACAAATTACCATACTCAGCAAATGACAGTTTTTTGTTTGTTATCTTTTCACTTTACAGTACTTCATTTATTATTTTTTTTATTATTTTCTCCCCCCTCCCACCCCCGCCCATTATTTCTTTTTTTTTTTTTATCATCTCTTAAATAGTGAGAGTGGTGGAGCCCTCTTCCTTGTTTGGGAAGAAATCATGCACTATACTGGGCTGGTCTCTCAATCGTTCACAAAGCAATTGTTAAAAAAAAAAAGCTTTGTATTTTTTAATTATTAAAATAAAACATAAAAAGAACCTTTTTTTTCTATCACCACTGACTAAAGGGCAAAGTGTTAGACCCCCTAACAAACCAATAAACAACCATTTGAATACAGTTTTGCTTGTTTTTCATTTTAACTTAACAGACATCTGTCACCATTGTTGCAAAAAAAAGAAAAAAAAAAGAAAAGCAATGCAGCCACATATTATCGCTGAACCAAAGTCACATTTTTAATTCAACTGTTCTTCTAAACTGTCACTTTGCTTCCCATCTCTCCCTCGACCCTTTTTTCCACAGTCTTTGGCTGCCTCACAGTCAGTTCAGTATTAACACATTGATATACACAGGGAACGCCACTGGCCGGCGTTCACACACACAAGTACCAGTGGTCACCCCTCCTTCCTCCCTCCGTCTCCCAAATAATGATCCCATTCACCCGCTCGCTGTCCGTCTCCCCTCCCTCTCACCCCCCATCTCTCTCACACTTTCTCTGAGGATCAGTGTGTGTAATCTGGACGAGCTAACAGGGTTACACAGCGGGGTGATGACCGCAAGGAGAACTGCATTCCTCTCCTTCACGTTTATTTGGATCACGTGGGTGTCTGGCCGTCGGCCAACCACAGCTTGCTAGCGCGTTAGCTCAGACCCTCCCGACCAAACACTTGATTCCTGTATCCTCTAATCACACACACACACACACACACACACACACACACAGACAAGGTACATAGGTAGTGTAGACGTATAAAAGCTCCTTTAAGAGTTCAGTGATTGGTTCAAAGTGTTTTTTTTTCTCCTTTTGGGCAGAGAGGACAGTCTGAGGAGACATGCAGAGATGCAATTCAGTGTCAAACAGAGTAAGTGACCTTGGTGAGCATCTGCTTAACATTAACACGCATAAGTTCACATGCGTGCACGCTTTCTCGAGCTCACAGAAACACACACAGAGACACACACACACTTCAAAAGCTGCTTCGATCAGGGCTCAGTAATTATCCTCGAGCCCCAGCTCCATGGTTTCTACGGTAACAGCAGGCTGGGCCGAGGAATTCTGTGATGCTCCGTTCCAGTCATGCAGACGGATGAATGGACTGTCTGTTCTGTCTGCTGTCTCTCCCAGATCCATGTGTCCCTCTTGGACTAGGAATGACTAGGGGATGTGGTGGCATAACAGTGAGGGCGGGGGAGTCTGGTGTAGTGGTTACACTCTTGTTAATTACATTAAGTCCACAGAAAGCAGGTTCGAGTCTCCTTTTCAGAGGCGTGACGCTGCCTCCTAAGAGGCCTGGAGTAATGGTTACCATCTATCCCCCCCCACCTGTCAAAGCATGAGCCTCGCCTGCAGCTCTTACGTTCAGACCTGTAATTCTACATTCTGCCTCAATCTCCTAAATCTTCATTTCATTCCACGAAAACATGACATCTGGGAAGTGGCATGCACTCCTTTAGAAAGGGCCGAGTGCTTCGCTGAAGTGGAAACCAACAACAAAAAGGCAGAGATGAATTCACTGCATGTCTAAATCACCTGCAAGAGCCTGAATCTATGTAATCTCAATTGATTTATACCAGATTAAAAACTGCTGTTGTTTTCATATTTACAGTCTCACACTTCACAAGCTCCAAAGTTAATTTGACCTGACGTACAGTGATGAAAAATCGTAACAATTGCACCTATAAGAGGATCTGTCGCTACACACACCACAGAAGGAAAATGGTGCTACGCCCATGCAGTAGTGGTTTCGGCTGCAATACCCATTTCTCCCTCTGGATGTCAGTGGTGTGCTCCCAGAGAGACAGAGAGCAGGGCGGACTGACAATAAAGTGAACGGTGGCTGTCATGTCACGGCAGCTCCAATTTAAAATGTGCCTTCAAAAGTGCTCAGAAAAGTGCTTTTTGAACAAGGTCCTTTAGAGCCGACTCGTAAAACCACCACAGTGTGAAAGAAGCAACATGACAGGTGAAGGTCCAACACTGGAATTATTCCCACTTTCTGCCTAATACAGGGAAATTCACGTAAAACCAAAAGGCATGGATACATGCGCACACAGACAGGCAGTCACACAGACACACAAGGCCACGCGTTGAGTGACAGGCCGGCGTTTTCTCTATGGAGGCAGAATAAAAACCGTGTTGGGAATCAAGGTTTAGAGGATTCATGTATTCACCTTTTAAGCTGTGTTCTTCATGTGATTACAAAGACAGGACACGAGGGTGAAGTTCAAACAGAGAGAGAGAGCCTTCCTAGAATGCAAAGGACGTGAGAGTTCCCATAATCCTTTGCTCCAATTTGTTGCCGAGCAGATCCGGTCGGTTGAGATTTTTTTTTCTGTGCTCAACTGAAACTGATGTTGTCTGTGTGTGTGTGTTGCTGTGTGAGGGGTTGATAGCGAGGAATGTGTGTGTGTCACGGAGGACAGAACGTCCTGTCGTGTGAGTAGTAACGCGTGTTTCTTGCTTCCTCTGTACAGCGGCCAATAAACATGTTCAGGACTCTCTGCTCCACACAGCCCCCCAGGTAGGTACAGTAGGGTCGGGGTTGCAAAAAAAAAAAAAGAAAGAAGAAGAAAGTGCGCCGGTGAACGAAACTCCCACAAAGCTAGAGGCGAAGGGATCGAGGAGAATGGTTGTCGGAGGCCAACTGGGTGTGTGTCTGTTTGTGTGTTGTGTGGTGAAGCGATCCCAACATTCCCCCTTTCTACTCGACTTCCTCCCTGAGTCCCTTTAACAGTTACTGGCAACATCTCACTCATTAGTGTGTTTGTGTTTAGGTTCTCTATAAGGCAAGGAGGGCAGCTCAAGATGAAGCGACACTGAGAGACAGAGGGATAAAGTGGCGAGGAGGGAGAGAGATCATACTGCCAGTTCAGAGGCTCTTCAGTGTTCCCCCTATTCTGCCTTGTGTGTGTCCATTTTTCTATTAAGCAACGAGGCTTGAAAACCCCCTTTCCTCTCCCAAACATGTAGGTTTCTCCCTGTACATACTGCATCTCACTCACTCTCCCAACTTGTCTTCCTACCTCTGGTTCTCCTTTCAATTTATCTTCTACAATTCCTTCTCAAACTCCAGCTAAACCCTTAAATCTCTGAATCTCATTTTCCGTCGTCTTGGTTTTTTTCCTCCTCTTTCCCTTGATCCCTGGTTCACAGCGTGTGTTGTTCCGTCGGGGGGTGGTGGGGGTGTAGGGAGGGCGGCAGCAGGGCTGGGATGGGGGACTGGGGAGTAGCAGGTGGGGAGTGGGGTGGGGACTGATGATGATGGTGGTGGTGGTGAGGGTGGTGGTGGTGGTGGATGGGAGGGCCATAGTGTGGGATGACAGGAGGGGTGGCTGGGAGGACGTAGGGAGTCGGGGACGGAGCCGGTGAGGATGAGTAGCCTCCGGCCATGCAGGAGTAGGCCGAGGTCCCTCCCCCGGAGGAGAGCGTGGAGGTGGGGGAGCCGGGGAGGCCGTCGGCCAGCGGCTGATTGTAGAAGAAGTACGCGCACTGGTGGATGAAGCTCTCGATGATTGTCTGGTAAGTGCGGGTGGCGGTCAGCGCGTCCATGGTGGTGAAGTCCGGTCTCATCAGAGTGGGCCAGAAACAGATGGACAGGTTCTCGCTGGTCATCAGGTTCAACTTGTTGTTCTGGCTCACCCTGCACAACACAAAGACAGCAAATAAGTGTCCAGATCACCACCATTTTTACCAGAAAATGTATTTAGTGGGATGAAAATCTCCTGATCACATGATCCAAATCACTGGAAAGGATTTTGCTCCTGATTTGGCATAAAAAGGCCTGAAGGGGGGGGGGTCTCTTTTTTCTAAAATGGTCTGTAAAGAACTCGGGTTTATTTATACTGTGGACTGTAAAGTAGAGCAGAGAAGAGCAAACAGGACTAATACATGTTTTGCTTGAAAAGTAATTGATTAATTGAATATCAGAACGATTACAGCATGATTATTTCCTGGCAAATCCGACTAATCGGCTGCTAGTTGCAGCTCTACTATTTTGCATTTTAAAATAATGTAACAAGAAGATCCTGCTAGCTGTTCGGTGACACTGTTAGCTCAATGCTAATGCGCTCACAATGTTAGGTGTAATGTTAACATGTTCTTTATCTAATCTCTCTACAATATTAATTATTTTCGCAGGTATTTAGTCATAAACCAAAGCGTTGAATAAATTGAAATTTTGAATACATTTTAGATTAAGCAATACCTGTATGTTTTTTCTTTTTTTTTCTTTTTTCTTTGATGTAATGTGATGGCCGTGGTTTCCGGTCATTTTTAACTGTTTTGTGTCATTGTGTTCTGTATTGTTTATGTATTTTACTTTTCTATTTGGGTTTTTTGTAGGACCACCTCGAAAACGAGATGCTGCATCTCAAAGGGATATCCTCCAATAAAGAAATTGGAATATACTATAATATAATATGTGATCATCATTAAAGGTTAGTACAGATGTGAGCTGTAAGCAGTTCTATCAAAGAGGGAATTCTTCTTCGTTTGAAGGAGGTAAACCCACAGCTCGGGACTCATTGATCTACATTATAGTTATGATGTTATAATGTTTCTGGCATGTTTGTCATCAACATACAAATAGAGAACAACAAATAAAGCACTGCATCAACACAGGTCCGTGACTCAACCGGAGCCAAGCAAACCACCACTCTGTCAGCATGCTAGTCTGGGTGATGTCACCGCTGGGTCATATGAGTGGATGACCAGCAGCGTAGTCAGCAGGGCTGTCAGAGGTCAACTCTGACCCCGTCACTCACTCACTTGCTCAAGTGGCTGGTGACATATTTGAAGACCTCGTAATTCTCCTTGGGGAAGCGGCGCAGGATGTCCTTCATCGTCTGGAAGCGTTGCTCCCTGTCGTTGATCTCTGAACGGTGAGAGAGAGAGAGAGAGAGAGAGAGAGAGAGAGAGAGAGAGAGAGAGAGACAGAGAGAGAGAGAGACAGAGAGAGAGAGAGAGAGAGAGAGAGAGAGAGAGGTTAGAGGAGGGATGAAAGAAAAGATTAAGGGAATCTATGGCAAAGATGTCAGAGGACTGAGAGCTACGATGAGGAGGGATGGGTGGGTGTGTGTGTGTGTGTGTGTGTGTGTGTGTGGGTACAATGGAGAAGAGGGGAGTTTGAACAGCATAGTGAAACCAATTGGATTCAGCTCTCAAAAAAAATCCATGCAGGACACAGTGATTTCATCCTTCAACAGGACGAGTTTCACACACACACAGAATTCAACACACACGCACACACACAGACACACACACACAGACACACACACAGACCCACACACCCACACCCACACACACACACACACACACACACACACACACACACACACACACACACACACACACACACACACACACACACACACACAGGGTGTGTTAAGCCTGATGGCAGCGATGGAGTGAGTCAGAAAAGCTGACGTCACCAGCTAACACAGTCCATCCTGTGTGTTTGTGAGCAGAGCGGCCGAGAGCAGCAGTGGGAGCAGCAGATGTTCTCGTCCACATCGCAAACGTGATTTACAATCAGAGAATTGGAGTTTGTATTCCCACAATGAGGTCATTGTGGATCAAAAACAGATTTGAGGCGTAATGACTTAACACAGCCCCAGTTCCTCCCGCTGTACATCCATCATTGGGAATCAAAACACAACTTCCTACAGCTTATTTAAAGAAATGTCACCATGACGATATGCACTCAAATCCACCCGCCCAGCCTTTTCTCTCTTTCCTCCACCTCCCAGCCTGACAGTAAGAAAGCTCAGATTCTGAAAACGCAGAGAAAAATGTTGAATTTCCCACCAAATGAAGGCTTTCTTGTCTCTGAACTTCTGTTTTTGCTTTCTCTTCTTTTCTCTATTGTGGCACAGACTGCAGGAGCTTTATCATGTCTCTGTCACGGCTGAGGAGTCTCGCCAGGGCCGTTAAAAAAATAAAATAAATAAAACACACACACAGAGCTCAGTGAGTGACAGCAGCCTTGCGGCCCAGGGGTAAATCTCTCTGGCGCAACGCAAGACTAAGCTATGCCTTAAATCTCCATTGCGACAGATTACAGGACACAAAGAGAAGAGAGCGGCCGTTGAGAGCTCGGGAGCACCCTCGTTTATCTAACATATGACTGTTTTTTCTCATGACTTCATCCAAGCTCCCTTATCCATAGTGCTGCTGCAACCCTCCATCATGTGCAATCCTCCACACATCCTCCTTCCCGAAGCCTTAAATATTCTCTCCTCCATCCATTCCCCATTTCCTCACCGAGGGGCAAAGCTAATTCTCTCCATGGATGGATTTGAATTGCAAGAGTTTTGCTTGTTAGGTTAAAGAAAAGTTACAAAGAAGCTAAAGGGATTTACAGAAAAAATCCAAATACACCTCAGGGTTTTGTGCAGAACTCGCCCCCACATGCCTGTGACCCATGTCCCCTCACATCAGAGCCCCGGGACTTACTGAAGGCCTCCACCAGCTCCCCCTGCATGCTGTAGGGCACCAGAGGCTCAGGTAGCTCCGAGAAGAAGGCCTTCATGGCTCCAGCTACTGTGTTCATGGTGAAGTCCTTCTCCACCAGGTCCAGGTTGTGGTCTGGGAAATAATTGGAATGGAAAGAGAGACATTTGAAGTTCACAATAAACATATATAGATCACAATTTTATAAGTTTACAGTAAAAAGAGAGGTGGCTGCTTTGGAAATGTTGACTGTACCATGGATGATGTATGATATATAAATGTGAGACAATATATCTTTATATACTGTTTTATATCAGCGGTAAACTTTTTATTTCAGGTCCACTGAGGGATTTTATATAAAGGGGCAGCCTTCTGGATGAATGCCATCAAAAATCAACAAAACATAAAAGTTAACAAAAAGATATTCGCCCTGGCAGAGACTTTTCATTTTCCTATTTTGTCAAAGTATCTCTGAGAACAATGAAAAGCACCACATAAAACGATTTATAATAATAATTAAAAGTATTATTACAGCCTGTATAATACAGCCCGTCATATTAAACTGCACATATTCAACAAGAATAGCTAGTGGCTTGAAAAATCAATGAACAAGGAGTTTTACAGCATAAATGTGATTTTGTCTGTTATCAAAGTCTGATATTCGATTTTTTGAATCAAAAACTGACATTTCTATCTCACGCACAACGAGATATTGGAATGTGAAATTACACTCGTCCTGGAGCGTTTGTATCCAAATCGCCCACTTACTGTTTCAGATTGTACACACAAGTTGTAGACAAAGGTCTGTTCAATTCCTCATCTATCGATATGAATAGACAACAAATAATAGCATCTTTGGTGATAATATCCTTTTGTTTCATGAAAATAGAATGAACCACGGACAAAGTGGATTGGAAGCAGAGAGAGACAGCAACACCACTACAGAGCCACTATTGTGGAGTGTGTGGGTGTGTGTGTGTGTGTGTGTGTGTGTGTGTGTGTGTGTGTGTGTGTGTGTGTGTGTGAGAGAAGAGACTTCATTTAAAAAAAAAAAAAGCCATTTTCTGATAACTTTTTACTTTACAAAAGGTAGTATGCATAGAAAGAATAGAGGCAAGAGAGAAGTAATATAGATACGGTTAGTGAGTTTCCTGAGTTCCTTTCAGAGTGCTGTGTTTCTGACGCTGCCTCCTCCTGTAACGGGTCATTTGAATCTTCAGTGGGCTGATGAAGTGCCATCTTCAGTATGGCTACGAGACATCGACGCTTTAGTTTCACCTGTAATTGTCTTGTCCCGATGGCCGGAGGCTCAGAAATGATTCAACGCAGGGCTTCAACTCTGATTACCTGAGTTGGATTTAAGCTCAACCAGGCGTGGCACACGCACACACACACACACACACACACACACACGAACACACACACACACGGGCCATCTCGCTCCGCCATCTATCTCGGCAGCGGCATGCTTCATTTACCAAACCAATCTGGAGGTAATTAACTGCCCACAGCAGACAGACACACGCATGGAGACACATATTGAGAGGGCCACCACGTGCACACGTACGAGGGAGCAGGTAGAAGATTGAGGAGGCAGCTCGACTGTCGAAAAGGAAGCCGAGGGCAATTCCCTCTCTCAAATTAAAGCTTCCTGGTTAATCAAGGGGATGGAGGTTTGTTATAGATAGAAGCAGACGTACATACACGTGTCCTGGTGGCCTTTTCTTCACACCCACCTTGTAAGTGTGCCGCTGGAGCAAGAAGCAGCATGTGCACACTTTTCCCTGCATGTAAAAAAGGAACGTACCTTGGTCAAATTGCCGCTGCATGCTCTCCATCTCCGCCTTGTTCCCGCTGACCCTGTAGATGCCCTCTGTGCTCAACCCTGGTGGAGAGAGAGAGAGAGGAATCGTAAAGCTCCGTGTTATTTTCATGTTTTAATTTGCAAGTATCAAGTATTTATAGTAGCTGGTCAATCACCACTATTTGGATATTACACTACGCTGCTTATAGAGGCACTCTGAAGGGCTGAAAAGAGTGGAGCTGCTCTAATGGCCTCCCCCCATGTCCCCTTCCATTAGCACACTATTAGCACTATTTATTAAACCCATAAAGCACTCCTGCAGGCCTGCTAAGAGCCCACTGGTGCACTGTGACAAGCTGAGGCTACGTAGCCACATGCTTTAAAATGACTGGAGGAACTGCAGATGCCACGTGCTAACGTCATCTTTAGGAGGATTATTACACTCAGTGGCCTTTCTCTAAACACTAAACAGCCAAATCACATCCATATTTACTAGAAGGCCACACTGAGGCAGGAAATTTGAGCTCTTGTCATATTTCCTTGAAGGCATTTCTATTTAGAGGTGCAAAATACACCCAATGACCTGTGAAGGAGAAGAGAATCTGTCTGATATTAAATATCTAGGTTAAGCAGGCATTTAATCAGTGGCAGTGTTTACCTCAACACACACATGAGACGCCGAACTGCCACGTTGAGAAGGTTAAAGGCAACCTTTTATAGTTCAGACAACATAAACACTTGTGGCACCAATAAAGTGCACTGCAGTAAATGAAATGATACATATCAAAGGTGACTGAACAAGAGCTCCCCATTCATAATTATAATAATACAAGACCAAAGAATGAGAACGCAACATTCTGCTATTTTTCATACACACTCCGCCTTCCCGTCTCACACCTCCTGCTTCAAAATGTATTTTCCATACTTTTAATGGCTCACAGCTGGACGAGTGGCGTGTGATATGATTGAAGCAGCCAATAAAATACTTATTAAAAGAGGCCTGTTGGATTGTATGATGTGTTTACAGCAATAATACACCCTATTATACTCGCATAATCTAATATATATGACAGTTTCAAAGTTTTAACACCTAACAAAAATGTCCCGCATTGATTTTTCATAACTATAAGAGGCCTTTTTAATTCAGTCACTGATCTTTTTGTTGAGCTAGCAACTAACTAGGCTAATAATTCCTCACATGCTGTATAATTTTCATTTAACGGGGGGAGAAAAAAGCACAATAGCGGTCTCAAAACTGTTGACCCTTCAAAATATCTCAATCCAGCAGCAGAAAACACGTCCCAGCATCAGTTCTTATTTAACATATCATGTCTCTTATAATAGTCTTACTAAATACTCCATGAGTTGAATCGTGGGGCTGCAATTTGCAGAAGGACAAGTAAAATGTACTCAGTTTAGGTCCATTTACTCAGACATGGAAAAACACCAGAGACCAAGTCAAAGAAGGGCAGCAGAAGGCAAATGGATAGCTGGTGTGAATGAAAGCTCACTTCATTTTCCTTCATTAATATTTGTTCCAATTTATATAGAGATAAGGTTCCACCTCCCGCCCTTGAAATTCTCTCTTCGTTCACACTTTGGTAGAGATTCGAGGAGACAAAGAGCAATCCAGAGGGAGCGGAGCAGATAGGGAGTGGCACAAAAAGAGGGTGAGATAGAACGAGGCAGGGAGGAAATGAGAGAGCTCTCAGTCAAGGCCTACAGCATCGATCTCCCCCTTCTACCAATCAATTATCCACAAAAGCTTTTCTAGCCAGACACTAGGAAAACAGGGATGGGAGGAGAGATAGGGAGAGGGAGTAGTGTAGCGGCGGTGGGGAGAGAGAGGGAGGGAGATAGGGGCACAACAGGACAAGCAACCCAAGTATGAGAAAGATAGTGGGGGAAGTGTGAGGACGCATAGAGTGAGGGTCAAGACTGATGAAACAGACACGGAGAAGAACTAAAGGGATTAAGATAAGGAGGGATATATAGAGGGATGGGAAATGTGTTTGAAATAAGGAAACACATCAAAGATGGAGGTTGCAGAGGGAATGAAAAAAATGAAGAGTTGGGAGGGTTGGGGGGGGTGAGTGGATAAAGAGAGTGAACAGAAGAGTTTTACAATGATAGAAATGATGAAAGGTGAGCTCTCCATAACAGACAACAGCATCCTCTTCCTCTGGGGTCAAACAAAGCGCCAGCACTTCCTGGGGTCAACGTAAATACGAACACGTCCTGCGGCAAACAAGTGTTTTTTCCCTGCATCCTCTAACAACGTCTTCTTTAGTCCTGTTTAAATTGTAATTTCGACTCATTACTTTGGATTATTTTCGTCTATTATATACAGTACATATCAGGGCATATAAATCATCACTTCAATCAGATGCTCGGGCCGATGACAACAACAACACGACCATCTATGATGACGTCACAGCTTCCAAAAGCACCTGGGAACCTGCAATCACCCAGAGAGATGCATGCTCCTGCAGCTGGACTCCTGTCACTGTCTGAGAAGACTGATCCTACACCAGAACGGACCCCGGCCCCTGATTTAAAAGTTGGCTGTGATGCTGCCATTTATGTTGTGTGGGCAGACCCACACACACTAGCACACACTCATCACCCCGACGACCGGGAGCAGAGCACACTGCAGCTTCCAGCGCACCGAGAGAACGCCAGAGCCGAGGAGAGATAACGGCAGTCACAATGGATTGATTTTATATAGCTGCTTCTCTCCCGAGCTCAACATGCATGAAAATAACACAAAACTCCTTTTATTCTCAGGGACAAAGGGAGTGAGCGAGGACGCACAATTAGGGGAAATAACAGAGAGAAGTGAGACTTCTGAATAGAAATATAAAACCAGAAAATAAGTTTTTCTTCAGTGCATTGCCAACAACACACACAGACACACGTAAATAAAAGTACGTATAAATCCCAAACTTTTATCGTTATCCGAGGTTAAAAATAAATGTTTTCATCACAGAGCCCACGGTAATCATTCTGTTTATGAACACAAGCCTGTAAGAGGATTACGGCATATAAACAGATAAGAATAAAGGCAGGAACCCTGGGATTGGTTTGTGAGTATTTTTGTTTGAGAAAGAGGAAAAGGGGAAGGATGTGGGTCAAAGCTGGTCCAGGGTCTGCCTCTCAACGTCACTTATTATCAGCTCACACTAGTGACAAACATGGTGTCAGCGCTGTATGACAATTTCCCGTGAGTGTCATTATACCCAGATTGCAGACGCAGATACAGGATATGTAAAGTGTGACTTACAGCAACTACAATTGAAACTAAACGCCACATTGTAACTCATTTCCCCTCGCAGTCGCAGTAATTATGTGTGGGTGTGCCATTCTGCACTGCATTGTGTGAACGTGTAATCCATTTTTGCGTGCATACGCTTATTGGGTCAGGCTGTGACATGTGTGACACTACACTTCTCACACACGCATACACACATAAACAACGCAGGAGCAAGCTAAACACACAGCGAAAAGAGCTGAGACCAAACATTCTTCCAATTTCCTCCCTTGTGATATTGATCCAACAGAGCGAGGCTATGGGCCTGAACATTACCTGGCAACCCCCCCTGGCGAAAACACACCCGGACACACACACATTCAGCATGTCGACCAGAGGGAGGACAGGAAGCTAGGAAGGAAGGGGGACATGGGAGGGATAGAAAGGGAGGGGGAAATGCAGTGAATTGAGAGAAGGCCTTAAGACAGGGGGAGAAATAGAAATATGGGTTAGAAGAAGATGAAAGAAATCAAATCTGACAAGTGAAGGTATTCGTGGAGACAGAGGGAGGAGGATGAATGGAAGCGGGAGAAGGTAGGAGAGAAACAAGGGCACAGGAGGCGAGGAGGAAGCGAGGGGGATTAGGAGAAATACTAAAAGGAGGGAGTGAGGGTAAGAGGTGAATGCACACACCGGAGTGTATGTGTAGAAACGCATAATCAACCAGGTTTTTTCTCCTTCTTCCTGAACTAAGTGCTGCTGTGACTGCTCCAGTTAACACCTGAACGGGGGGAAGTGAAATCGAATGTGATGCCTTGTTATCGCGAGCTTTGTCCCTGTACTCCCACACAGAGGAAGGCGGTGGGGGTTTTGCAAGGCTGCCGCTGTAATCCACAAATACCGAGTCTGTAATCAGGACGGAGATTACGGCGGAATGCACTGGCATGTCAGGAAGCGACGGCGATGTTTGAGCAAACACGCAAGCAACTCTCCTTATGGAAGGTGATGAGCAATGAAGAAAAAAAAAACTTTACTGTGAAAAATGTAGCTTACCTGTCACTATAGGTAAAATAAACAATCAACTGAAACATCTCTTAGCTGGATATTAGCTGTTAAACTGTTCCCAGAACATTCAAAAACTCCATTTCAACATTACTCAAAAAAAAAAAACAATTAAACATCTAAGTAATTAATAAACAATGCATGGCAGTAGAGGAGTGGGAGAATGACTCATGACCTCAGTATCTACAATCCTGGTTATGGCCCAGCCAAGAAGAAAGAAGTACAAGCATCCATTTATACCCGTGGACCCTGAACTAAGTCGCCACTGGTTTAGTGTAACAGCTGGTGGACAGACTGAGCGGCAGGCTGGCGGTCCTGGGCAGTGGGGTACCAGAACAGGGGGGGGTGGGCATCTGGGACAGGGTAGCAAGGTTAGGAGAGGATATCTAATCACATCTGTACTCCCAGTACTCCCAGTGAGGAGAGGAAGGGAGGTAAGGGGGGTGTGGGTGACTGGAGACAACAGCCTGTCAACCTGTTGAACACAATTGTTCTAATCTGCACCAAATTCAAGGTTAATCTAAGCAGATGAGGTATTGTAGGTCAAATACATTTCACTATTCTGACACTAGACTTAAAATTAAAATGAATGCAACACAAACAATATTTATCTAATGCACATATAAAAAAATAAGGAGCCGGCCTCTCCCGTGGATCCTGTCACGTGTGATTTTCCTTACTTTTATGAACTATTTAGGTTAACAAAATGGAAGTTAACACCCCAGCCTGGTTCACGTCCCTGGAGGGGCCCACCTATAAAGCCTACAGCTCAGGGAAGCGCCACCGCTTATAAAACCTGAACAAAGAGTAACGCAGATACAAAAGAAAGCTGTGCACGTAGATACAAAGGCTGCGTGTGATTTAAGGACCAGAGAAGAAGGAAGAAATATAGGGAAATAGAACAAATTATACAGGCAGAATGGACTCTCTGGAATAATCTAAATGAAAAATAAAACGGATTCTTACCCGTTGTGTCAATGAAACGGATGCACTTCTCGATGAAGATGGGGATCGGCCTCTCAGGAGTGACCACGGTGGCCAGCGGCGTGCCAAAGTAGTTGCTCTCGATGGGTTTGGAGATGGAATGCCTGGGTTTGGGTCGTGGTTTCTGGAGATGAAAAACGAGAGGAAAGAACAGATCGGTGGGAGCTCTGCGAGACTAAATTCAACATTCTTTGAGCCTGATTGACATCGACACTGCTGACATAGGCAAACATTTCCAAAATGACAGTAAGCCTAGAGGCACTGTTCTTGAAAATGACTCGATTTAGATGGAAAAGACCATGACCTTATTTTAAAGTGACTGTGTTTATTTTAGTACGCTGCATGAGCAAACACACCCACACCCACACCCACACACACACACACACACACACACACACACACACACACACACACACACACACACACACACACCTGACTTGAACCCTCTTCTTCACGTATGTGAGTTACACATCGGTCCCTTCATCACACTCGTACCTTCCCCCGTGTCCTCCTGTAACATTCTCCGGTTTTCTCTCTCTCGAATGCACGGCAGCTCTCAGATAATCAAGCTCTCTCGTTCATTGTTTAATTACTTTCTAACTCCTGTTATGAGACATCTAATGTACTCCTGCAGCATGCTCCGCCTGCCTCCGTATGGTTCAGGCATGAGAAGTAATTGTTCTGCACTTTAATGGTGTTCAGTGGGAACATTTTGAAGGCCCCTGAGGCCTGGATCTCCAGTAAGTCTGTCAGCCCCCCGAGGCTCTGCTCTGGCAGGCTGGGCGGCGAGGCAGGGATGCATGGTTGGCTGGGCACACCAAGTGTGGGAGCAGCGCAGGCCTGACAGACAGACACAGGAAAGGAGCACAGGAGTGCTCATTAGAGGGAAGGAGGCCGGCGTTGCCCTCTGCTACAGACACTGGCCTCACTGCGCTCCACCAAACATTTTCGATAGCAGCGGTATTCAAGGAAACACTAATTAAGACTGAGCGGATCAACACAGGCTCACCTGGACTTTTTCTACATCCTTTTTGTTTGAACATTCAGTGAGTTTATTCAGTTGTTAATCTACATTATCGCTCTGCTGGCTTTGATTAGGCGTCTGACCGATATATGCAGACAGATAATATTGGCCGATATGTGATCATTATGGATAAAACATTATCAGTGAGTGGGTTAGGAGAAATCTTATCTAAAATAACATGTTTAATGTCTAATGTGTCCTTTTGTTTTCACTGTTATGGTCAACTGTCATGATAAATCTCACAAAATAGCTTTAATAAGACAACAACAAAAAGGAATATTGGTCAATACATTGTTATATTATTCTCAAGTATTGATACATGTATGGCCTCAAAGCTGCAGTATCGTCCAGGATCTTCCCTCTAGGGTGCTGTTCTATGACAGACTTCAGGAAAAGGGCACTCTGCTACTTCCCCAGTCAAATGGGTGCTAAGTGACGGGAAAACAAAATGTCAAAGATAACTCGATAACGCTGACGGGCTTAAGAGTCTGCACTTCATTCAGCTAGGCCCCTGAGATGTCCACGGAGCCTCATTTGCTGAAACAAAATCTACGGAAAAAATAACATCAGACTTCGGCAGCAAATCAGCACCGTTACGTTTCTATGAGCTGATTCCTAACTGGAATCCCTTCACTTATCACTCTCAGCTAACTAACAGCGATGCTCCCGTTCTCAACATGCGTACAAACTTATGCTAATGGCAAAACACATGGCTTCCATTGACTTGAAGGGGCGGCAATAAGGCAGCCTCTGTGGTTGTAGAGAGCTGTGCTGTCATAACTCACAGCCAGCTTTTTAGCAGCTCATCATTTATTGGTGTCCTATCACACTGTTGTATATCTGTGCCCTATCTCAGCGTCTCTATAACCCACCCGGCCCTCCTCCGTCTCCACCATTCTTCCACCCACTTTTCTCTCTCAGTGTCTTATCCCCCCTGCAGTTTTGCCTTCTGGCCACTCCTTTGAGTTGCTGACTGTGACAGGATATATTGCCAGCACAGAGAAGACAAAACAGGTCTCGACGACAGAAGACAAACAAAAGCACATCCTATACTAATAATAACATTCAGACCCCACGGTGAGCCTTTATATACACAGTGCTGTAGGATGCTGAAACACAAAGCCACAATCCCAAAAAATAATTACAATAATAAATAAATACAGTTCTATCATAACTCTTATTTCTCTCAGACCCCATGTCATTTCATTTCTGTGGTTTTCTCCTTTGCTTTGATTCGACTCCCTCCCTCTTGTTTCTCGTAAGAGGACACTAGACTGGAACTAGGTGACTGAGGAATTTAAAGCATTCCTCTTGCTGGCTGAGGAGGTTTGAAAAAAGAGAGAGAGGAAATGTTTCCGGTCTTTCGCTGAGGGAGGGCGGGCGGGACAGAGACACAGTCGGTCGTTGCCTGAGGTAAAGGGGGTTTTAAAAACGGGCTCAGAGTCTAGTTTCAATTACTTGTTCGTAAGCGTCACCGGCTCAGAGTTATAGGCAGTACCCTAAGGCTCCGCCAGGAAAGTGTTGACACTACATAAACCCAAACCCTCACCCTAACACCAACTGACTTTTTGTTAACCCTGACAAGCCACTAACAGGAACGGCTGGTTCTATACTGACGAGACGCTGCTGCAACACGTCTCCCTGAGATGACCAATCACTCAATACCATGCCAGATATCCTGAGGGGGTTTCAGGCTGCAGCAGATTGAAAATTGACTTTTATCTTTGAGGCAGCTGCTTAGAAAACAGGTGATGGAACTAGATCACTGTGTTACAACCACAATTAAAGCATAATGGTCGTTAACACAAGATATCCAGATCCCAAACCTGCTGTAGGGCGCAAATCAGAGGGACTAATTAAGAGTAATGGTGACGACACTGATCTTCATTCTGCTGGCTTCAATTTTCTTGGAAATCTGTTTTGAAACAAGGCTACTAATGTGTCATGTGATACTACATTGATCGCACTTGCGCCTACCCCCCTCAGGACAGGGTCAGAGCACAGGGTCGGGTCAAAGTCAGAGCTACAGGAGATTGTATAACACGGGACTTGAACTGGGCTGTCCAATTCGTTGGTAGTCTGTCCTTGCACACTATGAACAAAGTCAGTGGCAGCTTTTTATCCAAGTACTTGGACATCACAGCTGAGTGTGTGATGACATTAATCATCCCCTTCCCGTTCCACCCTACTGACAGCCATGGTAATTATCACAGACACACAACATGTACAACTGTAGCTCCGATCCCGCTGACACCTCTGTACCACTCCATGTGTGTGAACGAACAGCATGCCAGGCTGATAAGTCTAACAGAGTACGGTCAAAACTGCGTTCACGACACAAGAAGGGGGGGCGGAGGATGACAGGAATGTGAGAAGCAGAAAGTATGAATCAGCAAGAAGAGAAGACAAGCACTGTGAATATGAGAGAATGAAAGGAAGGAAGGAAGAAGCTGACCAGTCTTTCCAATATGTAACTGCACTACCACCAACAGTGGATCTTAAACAACACTGTCTTAACTAGATGACATTGATGGTAATCACTGGATCACTAACATCAAATGCACCCTTTGGCGAGTTAGAAACAACTCATAGTCGTACCACTAACAATGCTGCTGACTGTACAATCAGGTTTTGTAAATTAAAGTTAAAAAGTGAAGGACTCCCGCGCTTAGATTCTCTCACAATGTGTTTTTGAGTGTTAGTGTTAGTGTAATGTTACTATTGTTTGCTGAACAGCATGGGTGTTTACAGCTAATTTGCTGAGATATAATGTTAGTTTTAATTGCTCTTTGTGCATCGCTACAGTGAGAATTGTAAGATGGATGTTGATGCTTGCAATATCTTGCCAAAACAAATGTCAAACATCATTAAGCCAGCTTTCATATAATGGGGAGACCTGATGCAACCAAGCAGACATACACATGAGCACAAACGGATAAAATGGCACAGCATGCTACTGACGCACTGTCCCTATTCATTAAGAGTTTCTGCCTTCTGGTATAGAAGTTTGTCTCTTTTTCCTCTGATTATCTGGCTAGTTTAGAGAGCTCTCACACAGCGGTCAGGGTCAAATAAAGCAGACATTCTTTCAGAGGGACTGAAAGGCATGTTTTCACTGAGCTAAGATGCAGAGAGGAAAGAGATTAAACTGAACTCATTAGTTATTCCTCGACTTTAGCAATAAACACAGTTATCCACCAAAGTAAACAGGTGTTGAATCTCAGCCAATTAGTGGTACTGAGCACAAGTGCACAACATTCAGTTAATTACAATTTGCAGAAAGACGTTTTTTTTTTTTAGGAAAAAATGTAATTTCCATGGTAAAAACAAGTTCTAGTTCCCTGCCAAAATACAACAAGGGAATGGTACTTCTAGTATACTACTACTTCAAAAATAAATATGTAACATTTTGAAATAACATTTGTTAATGGGTGTGTTTGTGAAAGATAAATCAACCAATCAAATGAAATGTTCTAAATTTAAGATTTAACGCTTTGTTTTTGGCCAATTAACATTTGAGTTGAGACTCATAAATCACGCATATCTCACAGGAACAGATGTTTATGCACCAACACTAACCTTTGCATTTCTGCGCAGGCTCTTCAGGATATTTCTTCTTTTGGGGTCCTCACTCTCCTCAATGGAGTTCTCCTTTTGGGCTCCCCCCTCATCATGGCTAGCCTTGGGTGGACCCCCCATCTCGTCATCACTGCCTATAGAGAAGCTTGTCCTAAAACTGCTGAACTTGCCAAGCCGCTTGGATCGGTCTCTGTAAAGCTTCGGCTTTACCCCAATGGCGGACAATTTTCTCCTTCGTTCCAGCGAGCTGCTATCAGCCTCACTGTCTGACCCATTTCCCCCTGCACTCCCATTGGAGTGACCTTTGTTGGCATTGCGGATAGTGATAATCTTGCCCTGTGTGCTGTCATGAGGGACAGAGTAAATATTCTCCTCTTCTGTGGGTCGAGGTTTGCTCAGAGCATCCATGGGCTCAGCGTAGTCTGAAGGGTCGTAGCCACCATCGCTACCTGGAGCCCAAGTGACAGCTTGGGGCAAGGAGCGACGGTTGGTGCCACCCTGCTGGTCCATGTAGGGGCCAAGGTTAACTTTACGGACAGGCTTAGGTTTTACTTGTGGAGGAACCTTGTTGTTCAGCTTGCTCTCAAAGGTGCTAAGATCAGAAATGACAGAGAAGGTATCACTTGAATCCAGATCTGGCTGCTTGAAGCTTCCCAGGTGGGAACTGAGACTACCATCCTCCCTCAGGGTAGGATAAGGTGGTGATGGATCAATATCGTCCTCTGAGTCCATAAGAATGTTAACTGGACTAGGAGAGCCACAACGAGGGCTGATGCTCTCATTGGTACATGCCTCAGCCACATTATCATACATGTGCGTGGCCTCAACAATAGTGCGCTTCTCTACAGCCTCTTTGAGGAAGGACTGGAAAAGATCTATCTTATGAAGCCCCCCTACTACCCCACCATGTCCGCATATTACGGTGTTAAACCTGGCCTCTATTTCATGGGCCAGTTCCTCTCCCTGACTGACCTGCTCCTTAGCTGATTCTGAGTCTGACAGCTCCATCTGGCTCTCCCCAACTGCTAGCAACTGGACTGGGATGATGTCTTGGACCTCACAAAGGAAAGCACATAATGTTTCCATAGAGGCCTTGCGGCGAGCAGAGTAAACAGCAATGTAGCCGTGGACCAGCTTGGTCTTGCGCAGCGAGAATGAAGAATGAAAGGAGAGCAGAGACAGCTCAATATTCTGCCTCTGACCACCAATAATGAGATCCAGCAAAACGGAGGTGCCACTGCTGAGGTTGGCGGCAGGGCGACAATGCTGGGGTAACAGGAAGGGAGCAAGGAGCTGGTCTATGTCGTACGTGTCTCCACACATCAGGCACATGACTATCCTAAGGTCTGCCTCCAGCATTGGCTGGGACTGGGAGTCTCTGAAGGCAGAGGATGGAGGGAGTAAGGGAGGAGAGCTGCTCCCAATGCTTCTCCGTGATTCTAAGAGGCCCTTCAGCATCTGGTTGATCTGCCTCTCATTGACATTGCGACTGTAGCCCATGCCTGGAGAGGCAGGGTCTAGGTAGGCACACTGCAGCTTTACAGCCACCTGCTGCCCATGTTGGATGAGAGTCTGCGCTGTCTCACCCCCAATATCCCCGATGGATCCCACCCCCCGCTTGGTGACCAGAAGGAGGGACAAAGGAAGTTGGGCTAAGCTGTTTTCCCTTTCCCTTCTGCTTAAAGTTGACTCCCTCAGCTTCTCTAAACTCTCAACAACATAAGAGAGGGATTCCTTGGAGTTGTACAAACACAGGCAACCATGGGGTGTAAAGGTTGGTGTGTGGAAAGAATTGACTGGCAGACGAACGTTGCCCTCTATGGGACGAAGGGCTAACTCATAGATCTTGCCATCTAACACGTACCGGTCATCACTGGTGCACATGGCCCTTATCTCATTTGCCATCTCTCTGGCTAGTCCATCTTTGCCTAGAATGACAAGATTTATCCTTTCAGCCCTCCCCAAATCCAGTCTTGAACTATCTGATGATGGGTAGCGGGTAGGGAATCTGGAGGCCAGTATCTGCTCTATTTTACTGTCCACGCAGTGGGGGCTGTTGGGACATGTGTCCTTTGTGGGGTGGTAGACAAAGTGGATATGTTTCAATACCAGAGCATCCCTTTCTGCCTGAAGCTTCTGCAGGGCTTTAAACCTTTGCTCCTCACCCAACACCTCCTGAATGGCTCCCATTTTCTCTTTACTGGGCTTTGCATCCACTTCCAGTTCATAAAAGAGCTCAGAGTATTCAAGAAGCAGTTCCTGAAAGTCCTCTTTAGCTCGGTCAATGATTTCCTTCTGGTGTTTGTTGTAGATATCCAGATATTCAGCCTCATCCAGCCACTGGTAGAAGTCTTCATTCATGATGAAGCTTCGGGCCTCCTCCCAGGGTTTCCCTGGCGTGATGAAAGGAGAGACACTTAGCCTCTCCTTAAACTCCCATCTCATCACAGCCCGTTTGCGCTCATTCCTTAGCTGCTCCAGGTGGGTCTCATAGATAGATTCAGCTGCGGGAGTCTCCAGGAGGTCCTGGGGGATTCGATCATCCTCCATGTTATCAATGTGCGTTGTAGTCTCCCAAGGGGTGTCATCGAGAACTACAAACCACTGGGAAAAATCTCTCTTTGTCTCCAGGACTTTCTGAACTCCAGACCAGCTCAGGTGGTCTATCTCATCCAACTCTGGTAACAGTACAGACAGGGCCTGTGGAAGAGTACTTAGATAGGCCTTCCTACGTTTCTCTATATGCTGTTGTTTAAGTCTATGCACATGCTGCTGGAAGAGCTTCTTGGCTTTAGCAGTCCCTTCAAGGAAAACATAATCCTTGTACTCAGTGGCAGTCTGCATGCGGTGACTGACAGCGGGCCATGTTTCATTGTGGTTTTTCACAATTCGGTTTACCAGCCACTCATAGCGATCTTTGGCTGAGGCAATCTGTTGACTCTGCTGTTTCAGTGCCTCAAAGTAAGGGATGATTTTGGGCTTACCCCTACTCTTGTCTATTAGCTGAACCAGTGTAAGAAAGGCTAGGTCAACATTGACATTAGAGCGTGCTGATGTTTCTACCACCTGTAGGTTCTTCTTGGCTAGGGCAAAGCTGTGTGAGTCCTTGATATAGCGCTCAACTCCTTCATCACATTTGGTGAGAACCAGTACCACAGGTTTCTTCGTTTTGGCTAACTGGTTGTACAGGTTGGTAACAAACTTCATCTGGTCCTCAAAGCTACGGTTCATACCCCTGCTAACATCCACACAGAGTAAGAAGCCGTCCACCATAATCTTTCCTTCAGGCATCTGTTTCTGCTCAAAGTCCTGCTCCAGCCCCAGCTGATCTGTGCAAAAGTACATCAGCTTCTCAGCCGAAGCCAGCTTGGTGGAAGCTGCCCTCTTGATGTAAGGCTGGAGCGCCGTGCTTCGGTGTGGCTGGAACGTCTGATCATCGATGAACTCCGTCTGCTCCACGACATTCATGCGGCATTCAGGACCCTCCTCCAGGGTCCGCCCAGCCTCGCCCCAGAACAGGAAGTGGTCATTGTTCACCACGCGGCCCCCAAAGTCACTGGTGCTGAGAACAGAGGTGTGGTCTAGGTGGAAGTCATCTGCACTTGGCCGGGCAAAGCGGTTACACAGGCAAGACTTGCCCACACCACATTGGCCTTTCTCCTTCTCTGTGCCGGACAGCCCAACCACGACCAGGTTGTAGGTGGGTGCCCGGACATCTTGCTTTTTGGCCATCATCATCGCTGGCAGAGGCTCATCCTGCCATGCTGGCCACTAGCTCTAGGGACAGGAGAAGGCTGCCAGGGAAGGAGGGTTTCCATGCAAGAGGAGCTCACTGGGCTCGGGTCTGGTCCTGCATGGGACAGGGACAGAGAGAAAATATGGGGAGATAATTAATCTACAGAAAGACAGAAGCAAAACACATTCCATTGACAGGCTTTATTATTAGAGAGCTATTGTGTCATTCATCTAAATTACTTCTGTTTGCCAATGTGCTGTTAATAATGTTTAATCTGTGATCCTATTTCTCTACTGAATGTTTCCTGAAAAGATTGAGGTCAGTGGCAAAGCTGCTGGAATGCTGCGCATTACTTAATCCAGCTGTAGCAAAGTTAAAGGCAAGTTTTCCCCATTTAACTCATTTAATTTTTATAATGCCGGGACTGCACTGTTAGAGTCGGGCTTTCCACATTTTCATTCCTATGTTAGTTCAAACTGTATGTGTTTTGGCTTTTTATCCATCATCTAACAGTATGGTTGTGTCATTGCCAGCAGCAATAGAATGAAGTTATGTGGAGTTTTTACTATCGCAGAAAACAGACGCACGAATGTGCACACAAACACATGCACACACGCACCACCACACACTTGTGAAAACAGGCTCACTAAGCTCCCAGCACCCCAAATGAAAGACACACACAACCAGATGAAAGCAGATAAGTGTTCCAGAGCTAAAGTTACTAATTGGCCAACTAGGGAAAGCCATCTGCATTTTAAAAGGCTGCACTGCCTGTTGGCTGACTCGTCTGCCTCAAACATGTTTTCCTACGTTTCTCACTGTACAGCTCTGTGCAAACAGAGAGAGAACAGAGTTGGCTGATCTGATGTACCATCAGTGGGTGTCAGTGGACCATGTGACCAGTAGATGCAACAAATTGGTGCCCGTGCTGTCAAACACATACGAGGTAGTCAGGTCAGATTTTGCCGATTCTTAACATGCCATTGGAATTCTCTGGGGGGGGGAGTTGGAAAATGGCACAATCAAGTGTAAAAATATTCCCTCGTTGATGGCTGAATCAGCAGTATGGTACCTTTATAAAATGGTCACATGGTCACATTTGAGTATCGGAAACAATTTCATCAAACAATTTGATTTCTCCTCAGTTTTCAGATCTGGTTATTGGAGTTTGGACAATGATATGCTATAAAAGTGTGACATGGTTAAGGATCTTAGTGGGGAAATACAATCTTAAAAAAAAAAGATCTGTTAAATTTCTCTCTGACCAAGAGCCCAGCCCTACGCATGTTGGTTATTATCCCTACAAAATCAGATAAATTATTTCAGTAATCTGTGGTGCTGACTGCCAACTGGCTATGTTAAAAGGTTGCAGAATGATCGCGTGACAATGAAAATCGGTCACACCCTCATCATTCGAGTGCTTAATCGAACCAACGTCCAACATAGCAGGTTACAATCGAGTCATACTCAGACTCTCATCAGGCCAAGACTCGTTCTTGACTATATGGAGCCCATTCTGGGACCACGGCACAACACGCTCAAAGAACTGATCCTCACATCACACACAGCAAATGTCAACTGATAAACCCATGTCTTCTTTTTTCTTTTTCAAATGAATGCTTATTAACCCATCTTTTGTACTGTACTGCTGCTTAGCATCCAGATTGTTTGTATCTTTTGGTTAGTGGTGGAGATATAGGGTGGGGTGGGTGGCTGAGGGAGTGTTTATAATATGAATATGTCCTAAGAAATGTCTTGTTGTGACAAAATGCTGGACACAAACATCAAGCAAAAAAAGAAAGGAAAAAAACAAACAAGAAAAGACGGATAAAAACACACATAGGCCAGTCTCAGTATCATTTAATTAATCAGTAGAGCCGACCTAAAAATAATGAGAGAGGAGACGAGGGATGGGGGACGCTCTTTATGAAATGGTCCTCTTTGACAGCACAATTTGTAAAAGAACAGAAAATCTTCCAAGACAGCCAGCACACAGACGAACAGTACGAGACCACCCCCTCCATGTCATAACTGAGGCGTTAATGTAGTGAAACAGACATTAAAACTGCTATTAATCACGAATAAGTCTTTTGACAGAGAGCACAAAAGCAGACAAAGCCTTCATTGTTGCTGAATTGAGTTTGTCAGACAACAGTGAACTGTGGGTGCACAAAGATGAACTTCAAAGCGCAGCGCTGCTACACCAGAGGGGGAGACAGTAAAAAAGGAAATGGTAGGAGGAGAATGAAAGTCACTACAGTGGCACACGCTGTGGATAAAAAGCAAACCTTCACCTGCCGTGTATCATCCACTGCATATACTGTATTCCTGAGTTATACTCGGAACCCTGAGTTTTTAATGAAGCATATTCCAATCAGTCTGTGAAGAGGCAAGACCTCCCCATCAGGTGTATAGCAAAGTGCCGGCAGAAAAGGGCATCAATATCAAAGAGAATGTCTCCTGTTTTGATATTTGTAGGAGGAAACGTGCATGAAAAATGGATCACCCAGAGAGAGAGCCAGTCTCTGCATTAATAAGGTGTGGTGTGTGTGTATTGTGCTCAGCCAGACCTGCTGGTCAATACATTTCAAATGGGTATATGACCTGGGAACTATGGTTAATTCATCGTCTTCTCGTTCCAGACTCCGTTGTAAGTAAGGTTACTGCATACCTGTGTGTGCCAGCACCAGCTTTAATACCATTGGTTGCACCCCCCAGTGTCTGATCAGTGAACACCTCGAGTTGGAAAACAGTGCAGTATATACAGCCTTGACTAGATAAGAGGAACTGCAGGTGCTGTGTCTATAGAGCCAGAGTCGGCATGTTAAAAGTGCACCTGTGTCCTGACTCCTGACCTAGTCATGTTCACATTACAGAGCCGACAGCCTCGACTACAATCAGCCACTGAAAACATGACCTGCTGCCCCTGGATATGGTCCACCGGTGAAACAGAAAATCTATCCAGCCTGTTAATCATCATTATTTTATATGTACCTACATGATCTGTGCGCTGCAGATACCAGATCACAGGCATACAAATGCAATGTGAAATCACTACAGTAAATACCTCTGTCTGCAAGAGTCAATTCATTAATGGCTCCTTACTAATTCTATCATTTCCATTTAGTGTTATTAGTAGTATGCTATTAACAATATATATTGGAGGGTTGGGTATTTTGTGAGCTATTGCAATGGTTGCTGTGAACTGCATCTCTGCATAGCCTGGACTGTTATGACATGCTTGATGGAGCTGCCCACTGAGCTGACAGAGGGTGTTACATACAGATAAGTATGGAGGCCCTGGTGCGGACCCACTTTAGCACAAACAACCTATTATAGCGCATACATGAAAGTGCACACATGCATCTACACACACACACACACACACACACACACACTTTTATAAGACGCTGGTGATGAGTGTGTCATGTGTGAAATAGGTCACGTTTGTGACCAGTTGTGAGAGTGTCTGGATTAAATAAAAGTCAAGCACTCCTAAAGTCCCTATGGACCTGGAGGCTGGCCAGGCTCAGCACTCTCACAGATGCACTGCTAACATCTGCTTCACTGAGCCCACCTATCTGTTTCTAGGAATGTGTGTGTGTGTGTGTGTGTGCGTTCCCCCCGTATGTGAATATACAACTTCATACAAATTTACTTACATACTCACTGTGGTAGACTGTAGGTTAGACTATAATGTGTGTGTGTGTGTGTGTGTTTTGGATTGTGTGAGAGAGCGAGCAAGACAGCGAGAGAGCGAGAGACAAAGAGCTGGGGCATTTTTGTAATAACCACAAAAGGAATGACGCACAAAAGAGAAATAATGCAGCTCTTTCTTCCCCTGGTGTGTCCAAGTGACATGTCAGTGCAAGGAGCAAACAGACAGCTCAGAACTCAGTATTTACACGATGTGAAGCGGCAATGGTTCAAAATAGAGCAGCAGCGGGTAACGGAAGAAAATAAAATGCCTTATGAGACTAACTGCCATGCCCAAGCCAAACTGACAGTAACACAGAATACATGTGACATTACAACTGTACAATTCAGCTTGTTTGAACAGCCTGTCTTCTGGCAGTCTAAGTGCAGCATTTCATACAATAGATCTAATCATTTAGGGAAGACATTTCCTCTCTAGCATGACGCCACTGCCTGAGCTAAACTAGCCTGAGTTAAGCAGTCCAGTTGTAGAGCACTCAGGCAGTCAGTCTCCCAGTTCACCCCGAGGCATGGTGTCTGGTGCGCATGTCTGGCCACATACCACTGCCTCGAGGCCCAGGGCTGTTTAGGGCTGAGGCGAGATACGTTAGAGCCTGCACTGCATCTGCCTCTGACCCTGAAACATTAAGGGAAGCAGAAGATGAGTGGGAGAGAGAGAGAGAGTGGGAAGAAGTGGATGAGCTGCAGGAAGGGAGGGGGCAGAGGGTGGGAAGTTAGTGCACATGGAGAGGATGGGGGTATAGAGAAGAATGGGTATGAGGGGAAGGGGAGAGAGGTCAGTGGCCTGGGTCATGTGAGCTGCATATCGGAACGCCCTCAGGGAAGAGAGGGAGGGCGTGGCGAGGCCTGGATGAGTTAAGGGTCAGGGTCTGGCCCAGCTCATCACTCTCCCCCTGCCTACTCACAGACAGCCTTAGAGGCAGGACATACCCGAACACCACATCTCCATTTCTCTGTTGTCTTTTCTCCTTAATTTCTCTAACAAGCATTCACCAATCTAGTGGTTTAAACCAGTCAAAACACACTTAAGACAGCTACTCTTGCTCTTTCTAGGTCACCGACTGTCCCAAGGGCAAGAGAAGCCAAGGAAGATGCATCTGTAGGGTATCGGAGTGCAGCCTGAAGCGAATGCTAGAGTGGCAGGGTGTGAAGTTCATCATAACACGTGCTACAAAGGGCAGCAGCAGGGCCGCGGCTGTGTTCACTGGCCATGAGGAGACACCATGTAGGCTGCATTCCTTTCATTACACAGCAAAGGAGAAGGGACAGCCAGTGAGTCATTGTCAGGCTTGTTTTCCCAAAAAAACATCTTAGCCTGAATGAAGAGTACATATGGACTGAATGAGATACACAAAATCAAGAAAAGAAGTTGTGAGGGAACTAAATATGTGTGGAAGTGGAATACTGCAGGGATGAATTGTTCACATTTAATACGTAATCATCAGCTGATATTAATCCAATAGATGTGGTTATGCTTAGAGCTATCCAGTGATCAGGTTATTCCCTAACACAATGACAAAGCCACTAGATATTTCTTACTACATGCAGAACAGTTCATCCTGAAAACTGCTGAACTGGGATAGACCAGCAAGCCCCCGGTTGTACAGTATTATACACTCAGGAAGGCTGGGAGTTGACAGAAACAAAGGTCATGAAATAGTCATGAAGCAGTGTGGTGGTGATGATGATGACAGAGAAGCAGCAGGGAAAAAACTCTATTTTTCCTCTAAGACACAAGGCTGGCCCTCCCTCCCTACCTCCCTCTGCTGCAGTGCAAAACATGTTTTCCCTCCCTTTTTCACTCCTTCTGCATGATGTAACCAGTCGTACTTCCGCTCTCCTCCCCCTTATTATTTTTCCGTCTCTTGTGCTCTCACCCACAAACATTATCCTCATCATATAGATTTCCCATCTCCATCTGTCAAGATTTTTTTCACTCCCGTCTCCATCACTACCCCACACTCTTCCTCCCCCCCTTATTCTCCCCCTCTCTGGAGACTTGTTGTCCATTAGTACAAAACTACTAGGGTCGTGGGCTGTGGCCGGGAGGAGGGGGGGTACAGATGACAAACACATGGATGATAAATATAGTATGAATGCTGGAAAATGCACATCCAAACCAACGTAATGCAAATATATAGTGCATAACCACTGATGCACACACAGGTAGAAACAATTACTCAAACAATATACATAAAAATCTGCACTCACACGTCATGTTAACACTTGACGTGAAGCACTCTGCGGAGCAGTGAATCCACTACAGAAACAATGCGTCTCTTCCACAAATGCGACACATCCATCTAGCACTCACCAAACAGGAAAAACCAATATCCTTGTCCATTTAGAGATGAAACAGTTTGAACATTTCCTTTCACGGTTCTACCAACCAAAATGATCTCCGTTTAAATATTACAATATTATCCTGATAACTATCAAAATATTCTCAAAACACTGGAAAATGGCACTTAAACATACTTGAATCACTTTAGCTTATATTTTTAGAAACAAATGTGTTTTTGCATCACAGATCACGTCCTTTTTTGGTGAAAAACAAATAAATAATCATTGTGTAAGTCTATTTTTTTACTTCCTGTATTTTTTAGTCAGGCTCTATTTTTTAACTTCTCTATCATGATAGCGAACTAGACGTCTTTTTCAAGTCACTCGCGATATTCACGATCATCCCAATAATGAAAATGTACCATGATTAACTGACTGTGATTGTTTGTTTTATCAGCATTACATCTTATATCGTCCCATTCCTACAGTAGTCACTATTCATTCAGCTGAGGCTTTCTGTCATGTGTTACGTGATATACAAAATGCAGTATCTGCTCAAAAATATGAATGTAGTACTTCAACAGCCATCACATAACCAGGTCCTGATCCAGGAGAGCTGGTGAGTTGTGACTGGGATTATGGACACCATGGATTAGCTTTCCATTTGCAGGATCACAAGCTCTGTGCATTAGCATGATCCGATGGCATGGTGACATAACCGTACGAAAAAGCAACAAAAAGGTAACAAATCCTGCCACGGCGCCGCTGTCAAGTGTCCACACAGATGCACTGACATAGAGACGCGTGTGCATGAAGTAAATAGCTACTCAATATCCTCCAATACTGCTCAATTTCACATGCAACTGCCATGTAGCCCGCCTTTACTTCCACTTCCTCCATCCGCCTGTCACTGCAGAGATAGAGGGCCAGTAAAGGACGGACCCCTGAGGAGAGAAGTGGACAGACAGACAGAGGAAGGAAGGAAGGAAGGAAGGAAGGATGCAGGATAAGAGCATATAAAAAAAGGATAGGAGCGACAAAGACTGCAAACAAACACTTACAATTGAGAATGCAGGACATTGAGATCAACGGCAAAAGAAGAGGGCAAAAGACCAAATTCACAGCCTCATCTGAAATTCAAGACTACAACCGATCAGTTCAAGGAGCGGAGACAGAGGAAAGAGTCAGGTTCGAGCCCGGTAAAGAAAAAGATCTTGAAAGAATAATAATAATTTGGAGAGCAGCGGTGAGGGCAGACGAGAAGTGTTCACTGTGGTTTAACCTCTTCAACTGTGTCACAAGTCCTCACTGATAGCACAGCTAAATATAACGTGCCTGAAACACGGACAATGACAGCTATACATTTGAACCACATAAATGGTCAAAGCTCCACTACAGTTCTCTCTCTTCACCTCAGACCATGTTGAATTTCTCTGTCGCCCTCGGAGCTGGAATCATTTGCCGATTGTTTTGTGAATCAATGGAAAATACAGAACAGAAAAATAAGTGTTTCATTGTTAGATGGCAAAAAGCTGAGCATCTCTGCTTCTCAAATGTTTTATAGAATTGTAATTTAAAATCTATTTTTTACATTTTATACATTTAGCAATTAAAACATGGATAATAAGCTCTAAAATGCAACATACCTTCCTGGGATTTAGAGGACGAAACACTAAAAGTTCTTCTAACACACACACTTTGGTACATTGGAAACATTTGCTCCAGAAATTCCCTTTTCATCAGCCTACAAAACAACAACAACAACAACAAGTGTTGCTTTCCATGCACGGACAGAAAGACAGGCCTGTGTTTGGCACAAAAGCTCATCTGTGGGCCTCTGCTCTCTCTCCCACTTAATTCCCTCTACCAGGCATGAACTGCCTCACTCCTCATTTCTTTCAATGCCCCCTGGCCCTTGTCTAATTCTGCCTATATTTCCTGTCTTCCGCCGTCGTAGCATGTTTCTGCTGTGCTCCATCTCCTCTCTCAGCTCCGTCTTCTCCTGCAGTCGTACCTCACCTCGGCCAGCCCCCGTCAGACTAGCAGACTGTCTGCTGCTGTGATATTAGCATACATCTGATCCCTGCTCCCCTGCTAGAAGGCCTGTCAGCATCAGCACAACTGCAAACACACATTCAGACATCCGACACAGCCGTCCTGTCCTCCCAGCCAAACTGCAACAACACAAACAGCTACAAGCAGACAGATTTAGATCGTTCGTAAAAATGTCCAATACACTCAACACAATGGGGGGGGGGGGGGGGGGGGGGGGTAAGAAGGTACGCCCACACGTACCTTCTTACTTTCAAGAAAATCCAAACGAATCCATTGTTAACGACTCGGCACGCTGTAGTACATACTCCAGGCCCATATATGGCGCTGTTTCTGCTACAAAAATACATCAAAAGCGGAGGAGAGGCAGCGTGTGCATAAAGCTTGCGCTGTATACAAGCTGTCCGTAGTTATTTTTAGCTCAGCGTAGTAGCAGACGTACGACGGCGTATTAGAGCAACTGTAGTAAATAAATAAAAACGGAGCTGGGAGAGTGCGCAATATTCAGAGAAAGTCGCAGATTTGCTAGTTTTAAAGTAGCAAATGTGCTACTTTATTATAGCGGCCATAGAGGAAGTAAACGCGTTGCAGCACGACAACAAGCCCGTAGGCCGCCATTGTTGTTGTTGTTATGAGACGTTGCGGGGAAGAAGTCAGGCTAGAGGGTCGAGGGGCGGGGCGATGACATCATCGTACGCGTATTTGCCGCCTACACGAACACGAAACGGAGGGGCGCCGTTTTTTCTTTCAGCCTGGGACCTGGTTTCAAAAAAGTGCGTTTTCAGGCTCCAAAAACAGCGGTCTTCACACCCTGCTGCTAATCTTCCACCTAAACGAGCGTCCAATTCTCACCGCTAGTGTAATTGGTTTGACAGCAATGGTGTGTGTGTGTGTCTGTGTGTGTGTGTGTGTGTGTGTGTGTTTGTCTCATTACACAACTGGGGATGCTCTTCATCTTTCAATACCGAGGCCTGAATATCATTTGAGGAATATTTTCATACCTTTGCTGGCTTTTCAAACAAAAACATCTACAGTTGTCCTCGTTAATATCAGTGTTCATGTCTTGGTGCATTAGTGTAAACAGAAAACAGATTCAGTGCATCCCCTCAGCGTACAAATAAAGAGAAGGTCTGACAGAGGAAAAGTTGCTGAACATAAACTTTCTGTGTGCTGTAGATAAATCTGCACTCTGACCTCTGGGTGGAAAGGCTTCACTTGATTCCACTCAAACTTTCAATCACTCAACTCAGTGACTCAGTGAACTTCTTCAAAACGTATTCCACTCCCAGAGGCATCCACATAAAATACTATGATTTGTGAGCGACGGATCAACCACTGGCATTACCTTCAATTTAATTGTCATTATTAACCCATTTTCCGAGAAGCGTCACCCTTTGCTAGAGCGGGTGTCTGTCTAATAGACGCGTTGGTGTGTTTTCCAGATGGTGACCGAGGCGGGAACGCTGTGCATGCTCGCAGAGCGATGCTGCTGCCACCGGAGTTTAATTCTATCACTTTAAATGCTGCCTCGGGCTGTGACGGCCAGACTAAACTCACAGCTCACACTTGATTGCAACAATGACTTGATTGCAGCCATGCAGCTTCCATTGTTTTGTCCTACTATGACAGAAAGTTTCCATCTAGCAGCACGTCGGCTGGGTTCACCTGTGTCTTTAGCATCCTCTGCTTCCTGCTTGAGACGGGGAGGGGAAGAACAGGGGAGATGACTCATGCAAAATGGCTGCTGCTGGATTAGACTTTAAAAAAAATCTGTTGTCAGAATACAAGAAGACATTTAACTTCCATAAGATGTGGTGGTATCCCAGGAGCTTTAAAACATTCTCTATTTCATCTTTTAACTAATGAAAATGAGTTCAAAAATAAATAAATGAAACCATGATTAAGCACAAGGAGCCAAAAGATTGACCTAGTAGGTTCCCATCGTTATAAATCATCTGCTGAAACTGATACACACACATGTTTTACATTTGAATATTTCTAAATCTGGAGTTAAGAGCAACACAATAATTTGGCTTCTGATCAACACGCAGAATGTAAGGACAAAGTCTTTCCATCTGGGCTCGTAACCCCCAGGCTTTGTATATAATCAGGCGCTATGATCCAACTGGGGATCTACCAGTCTAGAGATCACCCAAACTGTTACTAGGTGACAGATGGTCATCACACGCACAAAAACATTCACACCAAACACCTACACCATATGTTCCGACGTAGACGGGCACATTCACACAGTCATCTGCTTCCAACTCACTGCTCCCTGCTTTAATGGCACAATTTATGTGTTTTTGTCTCTTCTTTGCCAAAAGACATGTTCAGGCGCTGCTGAATCTTGAGACCAATTAAATATGAAAATGACAGAAACGAAGGGACAAGGATGGGCCGAGAGAGACACGGGGAGAGAATATAAACCAATTTTGACAAAATGCTGGAGAGATTAAGATTAATGCCGTAATCTCAGAAACAGTGCTGGCTGTGAAAACACTGTACTACGGTGCATCGCTTTGTATGTGGCGGTGCTTGTTGTGCTCTCCTGTGTGGAGCCTATAGGTGCTACTGGGTTTGCCTGAGCTGCAGTATCCTTACAGCACCATGACACCCTGGCAGTAGCACAAGAAGAAAAACTAGTCAATAGATGCCACTTCCAGTCAATCCCTGCGATCCTCCCCTGTCCTGGAAGGCTAATAAAGCAGCCAGCAGTAATCAAGCCTGGACACTGCACTAACAACTGCTTTTGACAGGCTCTCCAATAGTTAAAAATGCACATCCCAGATTCAAACAATAGCTGTAGACAAAACACACCAATACCGGCTTTCTAGACGTAATTAGTTTTTTCGTTGAATTGGACACTTTTTGTACCCACAAACCGATCGACCGAGCTAGAGATGGTGGCGAGAAACGGCTCGTTATAATAAAAAATGGATTTGAAAACTACAAATGGTTTCTGAAGGCTTGTATTGTTTGGAGGCGGAGAAAATTGTGTTTTTCATTTTGAGTGGCACAAAGAAAAGAAATGATTTTCCATCAGCAAACGCTGAAGAACACGGGTGTCACGCCGCTGTGAAAGAGAGAGGAGAAATGAGGCAAAGAAAAGAAAGAAAGTTTGTTGGGTGCGGATGTGCTGAGAGGGAGAGGGGGAGGGTCTGATGTCGTAAACGAGGCACTGAACATTATTATGAGAGAACAAGAGTTTTCAGCAAAGCGAGGTAAGATGGGGAGAAAGAGAGAGTGAGCGTCTGGGGGAGGAGAGGAGGAGGTTAACACAAGCGGCTTCTGGTAAGTGCTTAGCACTTGTGGCTGGCTAATGGCACACAGACAGAGCTACTTTACGATTGCTCATCTCCACTTCTTGCTGCCGCCGCTCCAACAAGCCTCAACATGAAAAGAAAAGGCCACTGTTACTGCCACCGATTTTCTCCACCTCTCTGCCCTCCACATTTCCCACAATTGTCTCCGAAGCCATTCCACCGTTACGCTCTCCTCTTTAAGTTCTCGCATTAACTTTTTGCCCTGTCATCATACTGTCCATCAATACTCCTCACAATCTAAAGTCACAGTGGCATCAAGCTGCAAGCCCTAGGAACAGGGTTACCTTACAGAGACACACCCTAAATCAGCCGTGAGGCAGCAAAATGAAACGGCACGCTGAAAGCAAGGATGAAACGGGGAAAAGGAATGAAGAGCCCCAGAATTAAGTGGTGGACCGCTGCCAAAGATGGGTGAGTCACTGCAGAGAGGAAAAAAGCTAATGACACAATTGAAAACACCTGAACCTGCCACAGTGTAAATTAAAGATAATGACTTTTTACTGGTTGCCACAGTAACCAACTGTTGGCACAAAAGCAGATGGCTGCAGAGGCTTATTTCCCCCAACGTTCCTCCCCTCCCTTCCCCTTCTCCCATGTAGCTTTCATTTTTCATTCTCTCTTCCTGCCCTCCCGCGAGCTCCACCAAAGTGCAATTCATGCCGGGGCAACAGAAAGCCAAACAAATAAGCCATTTCCATGCTTTAATAAGCCCCAACTAAACCCCCTCAGTGTTGTCTCTTCTGTAACCAGCAGACTCAGGTGCACAGATGAATGAATGAGATGGGAAAAGTAGACTTGAATGCAGTACATTTCCCACAGTTATCGTACCAGGTATACACGCATGTAAACACGTCCGTAAACACACTTAAAGCCGTGCATGTGAAGCTGAGTGGAGGAAGCTGAAAGGCTCTGAGGCAGCTTGTCCAGAGGCTACAGAGGTTGTGGCCGGTCATCCATTTTAAATCAATCTCCAGACAGACACTGGAGCGCCATTACACCTCCAAACTTTGCTGCTCTGCACTGATCTGCCTGCAGCTGCAGCATTAGGGCCCAAGGCTGCGCTCCGCCCGCCGAGGCTCATTCAGAGGTGTCCACTGCCCTGTCGCTCCTGTCTGCAGCAGCGTCACAACAATGCAGCCTTGAAGGGTGAGAGCCAAGCTTTTACCACAGCGCGATAAACACTTTGCAGGGTGCAACATATTTTTGTAACTGTGTCCTTGTGAATGTATATTACAACTGCAAAACTGCTTCTTCCTTTGTTCTAGTACACACATGGTCACTCTGTGGTGACTGGATCAATATTAATACACTTATTCTCCCATTTGTAATGCAAAAATTATCTTTTAGTGTTATGGGAAATAGAAGGGATAAGACAATTGCTGTACATTCATAAAGCACAGGGGTCATCAAACCATCAATGCATTATCACAATAGGTTCTAGTGCAGTAACATGATTTAGCCATGAGGGGGTGAATATGAGCACTGAGTGGAAGATATGGAGGGGAAGGAGAGACTGCAGAAGGCATCAGATACAACTTGTCCTTTACTTTAAAACTTGTCCTTAACTACTGTCCATCAAGTATTGTTTTCTGTAAGTAGGTGACCGTTCACATGTTTTAGAAGTATTGTGTTATAGTAAGCCAAAAGATCAGTTTTAATATCAGACCACAAGCAGGGGTGAACTCTAAAAAATAACTGGTCGCTTTTACATTTTTGTTTGTGTACAGATTAAACAAACGAGATGCATTTTGTTAATCACTCGCTTTAAAAAAAGGTGCCTGTGAGCATATTGTTGAACTTTGGAAATTCAAGCCAATTCACCTCCGGGCTCTAGCAGCGCACCGATATTTGAACGGCATCGTTCTTCTCATCTAAGTCTAGGCATGAAAGTGATTAGGGGTATTTCCCAGATCTATATCTATGACTATCAGTACTGTAGTGTTGTGGTTAGGGCTCACACAGCGAGACATCTACGGGTCTGAACCCGCTGGTCGGCCCTTCTGTGCGGAGTCTGTGTTTTCCCTGCGTTTCCCTGAAGACGACATATTTCTTCGTGGGCTAGACGGGCTCTGCCCAGGGTCTGCCCCCCCCCCCCCCCCCCCCCACAGAAACCTGTTGAGAGTGGCAGCTAGTCTGGACTAGAACTCTGGATCGATTATGAGAGCAGATTGGAGCCCGAGAGGCTGCAAACTAGAAGATAAGTCTGTACAATTGTTAAAATACGATAACTATAATGGCAGAGCACATAGGGAAAAAATAGTCCATCTCGACCTCTGTTGACCTCCTCCTACTCATTTCTAAAAGTTACATGTGTACTGTATTGCATATTCTTCTTGAAAATAGTTTCTATGCCGTGTCAGCCCTGTTCCCTCTCCAGGCGAGGAGGAAGAAAACGTCCACACACACACACACACACACACACACACACACACACACACACACACACACACACACACACACACACACACACACACACACACACACACACACACACACACACACACACACACACACACACACACACACACACACACACACACACACACACACACACACACACACATTAATTCATCAACTTAGCAATGATGCCAAGTCTCCTTTCCACTCGCCCCCTCCTCCGCCGCCCATCCCTTCTCTTTCCTCTGATTGGGACTGTTGCTCCTCACTACCTCATATGCCATATGTTTATATGAGTTTACGTATGAGCCCACTGGCCAATCAGGTGAGCTGATCCGCTTCCAAATTCTCTCTGACATCACAGGCCGGAGGAAGGCAAGACCAGGATCCCTGCTTTAGTATGAAAAGGTGTGCACTCCTTTTAAATACAAAGATACATGCGTTAAAGTGAACTTGAAGATAGGATAGGGACATTTTTATGTATTAATTAATGTAAATACACCTAAGATTAATTTGTACTTCCTACTTTGATGTGATAACAGACTGGAAGCATAGGTTAATGTGCATAATCACAATTAAATATAATAACAGCTATGTTATACTGCAATTATGCATTACCTGTTTACATACTTCATTAGTGATGGATGCTTCATGGAAAGAAGTAATGATAAATGCTAAATAGGGGTGTTCAGATTTAGGGATGAAAGCCTGTTTTAAGAGCTAAGCTGACGACGACTGCATGAGACTATAATAACTTCCAGAAACTAAATGTGTCTAAAACGTCCCATTCACGCAGCACAGGGCCAACGTTACTGCAGCCTCTTCCCTTTAGTGTTTCAAATGCAAAACCAGCCTCTTCAAGTGCTGACGTCATCTTAGATAACGCTCACCTCACAAGACACATGAATGCACGGACCGAGCACGACGCACCATCTCTGAGTCGTTCTAATCCCTGATCTCAGACAGAGGAGGAGGCCACTCACACAGCCCACCTGTCTCCCTGGAGATGCAGGTCAGTCTCTTGATGAGGCTAAGGTCATTACTGTGATTGTCTGGTGAAAGTAAAGAGGGATTATTTTCGCCAGCATCCACTCAACACACATCTGGGGACTTAACGTTCTCTCTTTTGTCTCTCTCTCTCTTACAATCTCTCCAGCACACTTTGTTTCCTTTTCTTTCCCTTCTGTTTTTTTTCTCCACAAGTCAAGAGATAAAGGAAGTATGTGTAGCTGCGTGTGCAAAGCCTCGACGGGCACACGGTGACCACATGACCTTGAGTGGACTCATTCATAAAGCAAACCAACACGGCGAGGGGGCACAACCAAACAACCAAACGTGATACAGTCTACTGGGAGGGAGGGAGGACTAAACGAATTAAACCAGATAAAGCCTTGTTCCTATTGCACTCTGGAGACTTGCTGCCACGGCGGTAGGAAGGGGAGAGCGAGCTTTAGACGGCGCTGGGAAGTGAAAGAAAGAAACTGTTGCAAGCTGAATCACAAGCTGAAACCTGCTACAACTATAACAGATAAAAAAATAAATATGAAGTTTGAAAATTCTATGTAGCAGCCAGAAACTTTTCAAATTATACATTAATGTAAAGCAATGTACCTACATATTAGCTCCTAGCATAAAATAACCTTTAAAATCCTTAAGGGGCAGTAGCAGCAGACTGCTCCTGGCTCACATCCCACAATCCACTCTGATGTTTAGGTTTTTAAGTGAGGCTCTTGTCTCAGTATAAAACAATCTATGATGGAGGCTAAATCAAACTCTTGGCACAATCAGGGGAGTATGGTAATGAACGAGCAGGATTAAATAAGAAGAATTTAAAGATAAATGATACGGCGAGGAAAGGCAATTTAAACACAATCTGACATGGTCAGACTGGTAAATATTGCCCTGTTTAAATAAATCTACTATAATTTCTCTGCTGCCTATTAAACTCTATCCCTTCATCTCCCCATTAACTGGCCTGTCAGGGTGTCTGTTTGCTGGGCCGCACGACACACGACATGTTTACCTCCAGGCGGATTCCCATTTAGATCCCTGAAAGAAGGAGGGTGTGTGTGTGTGTGTGTGTGTGTGTGTGTGTGTGTGTGTGTGTGTGTGTGTGCGTGTGAGAGAGAGACCAACAATAAAGTCTTGCTTTCTCTAACCAGGAGTATCACCCTCAGAAATTAACAAGCAATGTGTCAGGTAGGTGTCGGGAATTCATGCAGACTTACTGGTGAAACGTGCAAACTATATGTCGAGCTATCCTCCGCCTGCTACGAGGACACCAGTATGTTAAATGCAAGGACGTTAACGGGTTGCTGAAGAGCCTGGAGCACGGTGAGCAGCACGCGGAATCTTGGGATTTAGTTTAGGTTGGCTGCAGCGAAAAATATATATAAAAGATACGCAAATTGAGAGTTTTGAGAGTCGGCTGGAGCAAAGACGACGTGTACATATTCACAGAACTCCTACAAGGTCTACACTGCTCACTTAGATCTCCATCAAGAGATACAGAAAGTGAATGGTTTCTATGGTCCAACTGTTGTTTACCAGAATCCACAGATTGAAACCCATTTGGACAAAATGAGAATAGAATTTCCATTAAGCTCATACACATATTGCAATAGAGTACAGTGTGTTCCTGGAGTTTATGTTTGAGAATTTATCACTGCATGAATGTTAGATTGAATATGTGTAAAATTGTAAAATATATGTGAAAATCGGGTAGAATATTTGCTAGTCACACCTGTTTGGTCAAATTGAGGCCACAGTAATCCCATAAGGCTCTACACTCATTTCTTTGATCCCAGAACTACCTGCCTCCACACAAATCACAACCGGATTCATCTGCATAAAGAAGAGGAAGGCATAAATCCTCTACATCTCTCCACATACACGTGTGTGTAATATGGTGTGTGTGTGTGTGAAGTGTGCATACTGTCCTTGTCTCCTAAGAGATACCAGTGGGACCAAATCTGCATGTAAAGAACAGAAGAAAAAAGACCTCCCTGCACCAGGTATGGGTTTTCTGATATTACACACCATCTGTAAACCACACAGCCACGTCTACTGGAAGGCAAATTTATGCGCACACGTCACCGCATCATGAATGTGTCTGTAGGCAAATTATTCAGCTTCTGCTTTGACAGCGTTTTCCCGGAGCCCACTGCTCACACACCGACATCTACATGCTGGCACAGGAGGCATCCTCCTTCAGCGAGCCAAAGACACGCGCTCACGTACAGATCCATGCAGACCAAGAGAATGTATGGATGTTTGTCCGGCGTGACGTTCCACAGAGCTCCGGGTCATGTTGCAGACAAAGACGAGGACGCGTGGCTTCGACACGTCACTCAGACGTCCTTGTTAACACCTAATTCACACACACACACACACACACACACACACACACACACACACACTCACACACACAGGAATTGTTTAATTCTTTAGTTGCTTACTATGCATGCGTGCGGACGCACCGCACATACAGCGCTTGTGGTATAATAGGAGAACATGCAGCATAAAGGCAGCTGGACCTCAGTGGTGACAACAGTCCCATTCATCAGCACCATGGCCTTGGAGACTCTACATCCCACCACAGTGACAGCAGTCAGCAGATCACACACACACTGCAAAGAGCACAAACGCACAGCACACAACGGTCCATGTCAGCATCATCGCCACCAATTGGTTACTCGTGTGTGTGTGTGTGTGTGTGTGTGTGTGTGTGTGTGTGTGTGTGTGTGTGTGTGTGTGTGTGTGTGTGTGTGTGTGTGTGTGTGTGCATCCACATATATTATTCATCTGCATGCGAGCACATGAACGACGTGTCTCTGGTAGGAGAGATAAGGGCTTCTTTATTTCAGTCTTCAGCTTGTGTGTGAACGAATGTGTGCTTGGGTGTGTTCTTCCAGTCGACTTTTCAACAGACCATTTGTTAAAAGGGGGGGGGGGGGGAGGACTGGAAACATATAGATACAAATAAAGGAAGCAAGAGGGTTTCTAGGACAAGAAAAAACTGGATGAGTCAGAAAAGAGGAATCACTTAAAAGGACAGAGGAATAAGAGAAAGTGAGAAGAGAACGAAAGAGGAAGTGAGGCTCGGAGATGGCAAAGAAGGAGCTCAAGGGGGCTTATTGTTATATTTTCATTTTAGTGCGCAACCTTGAATTTATCATCAAGAGAGATTTGCAGAATACGAGCACATCCGGTACAAGAAAACACTGCAGCTCTGCCTGCCCACAGTACTCAGCATTCATCCCCCCCATCAGCAGCAACAAGCCAATACTGTCACACTCACAGTGGGCTTCACTTTATTCCATCTACAACGCAGCCTGCTTCCAGAACACACACACACACACACACACACACAGAATAACACACACACACACACACACACACACACACACACACACACACACACACACACACACACACACACACACACACACACACACACACACACACACACACACACACACACACACACACACACACACACACACACACACACACACACACACACCCCCCCCCCCCTCTGGAAAGGCCTGAACAGCACAAAAAGTACTATTCCTTTTCATACTGAAATGAAAAATTTCAAATACAAATACAAATTTCTGAGCACTCTCAACATCCTCCGTCTGCCTCCGCTGGGATAAACATGGAGTCTGGTCATCAGACGGCGAGCAGGCGGAGGATGGGATGATTCAGGAGACGATTTGTGTTGAAAACAAACGAGCCGGCCACCAGCCCGCTCTTTTCATCTATAGAGACAATATGGTAGGGCCGAACGATTCATTGATTTTATATCTTAATCCCAAATTGAAGGTGTTATTTTCCCGTAGCAAGAGTACTGTAATGAAGCAGCATAATTAACTGCATCCTAAACCAAGCAAGTAGAAGTTTAAACCAGCTATTCCACAGACTACAAGGACAACTGTCACCCACAGATTTCCTCAGCTGTGGCCAATTATTGTTAATCGTGTGAGTTGGCCAAACTACAAAACTCCTATTTACACATTGCACCCGATCGTTTTATTGAAGAAGAAACACCACGTTGCATAGTTTTTGTTTAAAAAAAAACATGAGGGGCAGGCTTTGTTTTTGCTGTTTGCACAAGGCCATGAAAGCACATCTTTTTTTTGACAGAAATGATATAATTAATTTCCTCACGTCGGTTTTAGATCTGTAGCTAGCAGTTAGTAAAAGCAGCTGTTGTGTGTGAATAATGGAGAGCTGATGAAGATCAGGACTTTCAGGAAAATCACACGACATCATTTGTAGCCATTCACCTTCAGTGAAGCCACTTTGTTCCATCCACAAAGCTTGTGTTTGCTAAAGCAGTGAGTAGAAGTATTAGCAGTATGTAGAAGTATGTCAGCATGGCATGATATGAAAATTTCATGGCTAAGATAATTGTGATTCAAGATAGTATACCTATAATCATCAAAATGTGATTAAAACTCTTAAAATAACTTCAATCACTTTACATGAGAACAATATATAGATAGGGCACACATCTTCTGAGTGAACACCTTTTTTTCCAGTGAAAAACAATTAAAATAATCTTGATTAAGATGATCACAAATCATAAGGTCTCTAAATGAATGATAAATACATTTAAAAAGTATTTTGATTTTAAACTATCTCTATCTTTTCACTTTTTATTTACGATTGTCCCGATAATGGAAATCAACTTATTGTGTTGATAAAATCTTCTATCATCCCATTCCTAGTGGTGTGTAGAACACAAATACGGACCTGAACTTTAATTCATACAAAATAACAACAACTTTCTCAAAATATTCTTAAGAAAAATCACTTTCAGCCCGACAACATAGTCACAACCATTCCTTCCTCTGCTTCCTCCACAATCCCGCCCACACCCGAGTGCAGTGTGACTATCAGAGAATACAATTCACTAAAAAGAACTGTGCTGCCGGTCCCAGGGGTTTATAGGAACGCTGCATGTGATACTGTAAGCATGTGCAGACACTGAGAGAGGAACTACTGCACAGACCTCCTTCCATATTTTACAACACAAAAAAACCTATTAATGCATGCATGTATTAAGGTGGTGCAGTGCAGGGATTCGGGGATTTGTCGTGAGTATCAGCATGTTTCAAGCACAAAATGGCGGGCTGCTATCTTATGGGCTGAAACAAAAATGGTATACTAACTGTATGCATAATTATGTGTATGTATGCATAGATACACACGTTCTTTTAAGCAGAGAGTCACACAAGCACACAATAGAAAGTCGGTCAATGAATGGGAGGGGGCAGGCAGGCGAGCAGGTGCTGTGTTGGTGGAAGATATGCCTTCTGTCCACCTCAGCATTTCTAAACACTCAGTTATCTTCTCCCTCCAAAGGAGAAGAGGTCATTTCTTTTTGCCTCCGCACCATCGTCCTCTCCTCATTTCTGCTTTCCCCTTCTGCTCCAGCCTCGCCTCCCGTCTCATTCATCTACTCCCAATCTCTCCTTTTATATCCTTTCCCTTTAGCTTTTATCTCCCCCCCCAGCATCCCCCTGCTTTTCCTTTTCCACTCCACCCTTCTCCCCTCCGTCTCCTCCTTCCTCCATTGCTCCTTGTCGTCTCCCGCGCTCTCAGTGGAACAGCCCATTCAGCAACTAAACAAAACTGCCCACAGCATCGCAGACTGGCTAATCAAGCGAGACCAGAATGCCGCCGCTCTCACATCCACTCAACGCCACCATGATGCTGGGCAGCACCCGCGGGGAGACGTTTGTCACATAAGGAGGGGAGGCAGCAAGGAGATAGAAAAAGTACAATTTGAGAAAGATTGCATTGAATATACGTGCACAGAAAAATATTGCCTTGTTTATGCAGCTGATTGCCACTAAAAGTCATTTTGATTCTGAAGCCTGCGGTCTGTGTTTACTTTTGCCTCATGGACATAGTGAACAGAATGAGTTTGACAGCACAAAAGGCCGCAGCCACTCCAGGTAAAGAGCAGGCAGGATGGGGGGCTAACGGAGGGCATGAAGGAGAGGCGGAAAGATAATGGGGTGAAGAACATTCTCTGACAGGCCATCCCCGGTGAAGCAGCGTATTCATGGTGATGATGAAACCCAACAATGATCAGCTGCAATCTCCTCCTGGACAGAGGCTGAGCTAGCTAGCATGCCAGCCGGCTCCACTGCAAAGGAAGAATAACTGCTGTTCGGCTTCAGGGATAAAAACTCAAAACACAGCGAAGAAGCCGGTCCTGCAAGATGCAGAGATAGTGGAGATATGTAAACAATAAACATGCCACAGCGACACCAGGGAGGATACGTCGATCGCTGCTGTGTGAACACAGCGCATTGTAAGCTGGCAAAAAAAAAAAGTTGGAATCGCTCATCCACCCAGTAGATGAAAAATTCATACGCATGGTCAGGGCACGGATTTGCTCCATGTTGGGATTAGGGAAGGGAAGTGTGCTGCTGATAGGAGAAACACATCCTCTCCTTTCTGCAAGAGGAAGAGGGGAGGCTTAAGAACAAGGGCAGGGGAGACCGTGGAAGCAGATCTGCTGCAGAGATGGAAATGTGCTCAAAGACAGCAGACTCTGCCAGGTAACATAACCCGCCACTCATCCACTCTTGCAAGAAAGCAATAAGAACAATTGCCAAAATGTCATTCCTTTAAATGATCACACCTTTCTGGATGAGTAGAATTTTGAGTTTTGTAAAATGTCTAGTGTTCTCATGCACCGAATATCGATGTCCGTTTCTAGAGTTCAACATGCTACATTTACACACGATCCATGTTATGTTTGGGGAGCAGCACAACCCGTCTGGGTGTGAGGCAAGACATGGCTGGTTTTAAATGTTAGGAGTGGGATGGTGTGGAGGACGAGAGCGTCGGGTATCCTCAGAGAGGGTTACAGGCAGGAGAGAGCAGTGTTGAGAGTGAGAGGCGAGTGATGGCATGGAGTAAAGGAGAGTGTGATGGTAGGATGGGATTTGAGTCTTTTAACTTCATTAGTTCCGCCTCAGTCTGGGGTCTGTAGATTATGTCTAATTAAGCAGCTTAACGTGGCTTAAAAAGCACCACACAGAACGCACAAGAGCCTTATCTGTCAACCTGCTCAAACGATTCTCCGCTTCTCCCTTTCTTCCCGTGGCGGGCTAACATAAATTCCCTTTGCATGGCCTTTATGCTGGAGAGATTAGAGGCTCTGACATCGGCGTGAGCTGGATAGCTAGCAGCCGCAGCGATAGCAGTGTGGACTGTGGAGGGAGGGAGGGAGGGAGGGAGGGAGCATGTGTGGCAGGCAGATGCTTCAGACTGCAGGGGGAGAGAGAGTCGATAAAGAAGGGTGGGGCTCACCAAACGGGAGTGCTCCTGTCATTGTCATCGGTACTGGACACCAGCCGGAGTGAGGCCCTACAGTCTGCTCATTATTATCAGAGGGGGCAGCAACACATCACTGCCAGCCAGGCAGCAGCTTTAACACCTCTGTGATCCAGGTAACAATGGGAAGTCGCAGGCGATTTGTTGAACACGTGTAAGCCAAAGAGGAGCGAGATCCCCCGCGAAATACTGATCGGGTTAGCATTAGCACACGAGGAATCCAGTTCTGATCAGGTTCTGGGATTATTTGGGAGTATTCTGATTACGTGTTGTGCATGTTACATCATACGCTGGTTTCAGAAACCTTCATATGATAGCTGCTGCACGCTGATAGAGATAGAATTATGGTTATACCCTGTTTCTGATCACGGTAATGAATGCAGGCGGTCCTCTAGTTTTTTATACTTAAGTCAGTAAAACATCTAATTTACAATAGTAAATGATATAATGATGTATAAAACTTTCAACAATAACAAAAGTTCCCTGAATGCAGCTTCTGAAAATAAGATTTGCTGTTTTTTTACTGTCCTCTAGAGTGAGAAAAATTAACATGTTTGGCTGCTGGTTAGAAAACAACAAATCTAAAAACAACAACTTTGGTTTTAGAAAATTGTGATCTGCTTTTTCCATATTTTTGGACATTTTCTCATCCAAACGATAACAGGCATATTAACTGATGATGAAAAATGATTGTTAGTTGCAGCCCTAAATGATAATTAATAATAATATATGATATGATAATCAAGTCGGTCCAGAAAGCAACGTGGGTTCATGCTAAACTGCTGAAGTAAGTCAGCTGGATATAGAAAACATCATCATAAACCTCAGACAATCAGAAAGCTGGATCATGTTATAATCTGTATACGGGCCGGGGTTCTGAAAAACGAGGCTTCTCATGTTCCTTGTAAGCATCTTATCTTGAAACATGATCAAAACCAGCATATGACTCAAAGCTGGGATCCTGCTGTGCATGTAAACATACTCATTACAAAAAACAGTCACAACGGCAACAACAACCGTTACCAAACACATAGTTCGGCTGAGTTGTTTGACTGTAAATCTTGTTTGTTGAGACACCTCATCACAACACCCCAGCAATAAAACTATTTCAATGAAAAGGGTGCGTGTGGCCTCTCCGCCTCTTCCTCTACACCACCTGTTATGGAGCCGGAGTGTCGTCGCGGCGACAGCGAGGTGTAGGGATTCACTATGGCAACGTGGCGTTAACCTCTTGTCAGTTGGGCCTAATAAGCTGCACAGCTGCAACAAGAACCCGATGCACAAACAGGTTAAACAGGTCATTTGTCGCCAGCTGCAGTGTATGCACAAAACAGGCAGTTCCCACTAAATCTCCACCACATCAATGAGTTCAGCAGTTTTCAGCTGTCTGCCTCAAAGTAATGGTTCTAAGGGATAGGTATTATTAGTTACTCATATCGGTACTCGGTATCAGCAAGTACTCAAACGTAAGTGCTTGTACTTGGTCTGAAAACGTGGTATTTGTGCATCTCTCGCATCGTGTGACATCAGACATGCCTGGCTGCCATATGTCACTGCAGAGGGACTTGTTTTATGTGACTGAGGAGGAGGAAGCTGGAACGAAACACACGAGGTCACTGGGAGTTTGGCTCCACTCGGCTTCCCGTAGCAGCCAACAGTCTCCACCTCGGGCTCTCAGGGAGACAAAAACCCTCTATCTACAGGTATCTCACTCATAATCCTCTTTATTCCTGCCTCCACATACGAACAGTAAAACTAGTTTCCTCCGACCCACAAACACTATTTTATAGCTACTGAGGCAGTTTGTAGAGTATAATCTCCTGTCTAGATGGCCGCCCTGAAAACTGGTCCATCTTGTTAAGATGCGAAAACACAACAGGGGATTGAGAGCACACACACACACACACACACACACACACACACACACACACACACACACACACACACACACACACACACACACACACACACACACACACACACACACACACACACACACACACACACACACACACACACACACACACACACACACACACACACACACACACACTTTCTGACAGCAGCTCATCTCGTTCTCGGCGGGTGCGAGGCCCCTCGGCGGACTAAATCAAGTCGCACGCAAATAGGTGCACAACACGAGGCGTTCACACAACCAAACAAATACACAACGAACAACGAACAAAAGGAAACGAAAGAGAAGCAAAAGCCGACAGCCACAGAGAGAGGAGAGCAAGGTAGCGATGAAGAGATAAAGTCAAAGCCTGACTGATGTAGTGAAGAGAAAGAGTGCAGGACTTAGAAAGGAGGGAGGGATGAAGAGAGAGCTGCTATCTGATAGAAGGGATTTGCCCTTCCCTGGAACAGTAATTTACTAAAGCCATTCTACAGAGGCCCATCAGTGGTGATCTGCTGGCAGATTAGACGACAAAACCTCATCCCTCGCTCCCCCCCAGCCAATCAGCGCTGGGCAGCGAGCACAGGGCAGAGGATGAAGAGAGGACATAGGAGGGGAGGGGCCAAATGTCCTGTCTGTTGAATTTACAGAGGCCACATACACAAACAGAGTCGCACACTCATGCGCGCGGAATACATAGAGGAGATTGGATTGGAGTCGGAGCTGTTGCTGTTGCATTTTCCCACCCTCAGGATACGGCGGCTAACACTGCTTGGTTGCGAGAGCTGGGGATTTGTCATTTATAATCAGTTTTCTGCTCTTGTTTCCTCTGCGCTCGCTTGTGCTTTTTGCAGTTTGTATCCTGCCCCGAAGGCCCTCGCAGCATTCCTCTGTTGTGTCGGTCCAGTCGCTCTCCCCTTCCCCCCCCCCCCTCTCTCTCCCCCTCTCTCTCTCTCTCCCCATGTCTGCCTCTTCCCAAACCCTCTCTCCATCTCCCTCCCTTCATGCACTGCAGAGGCCCGTCTCTGCCCCAGCTGTGCAAGCAGTAGGAGCTGTTTACCGTGGTACCTCATCGGGGAGTCCCTGGAGCACCGCCCAACACGCTCGCAGAGCCCTCACAACCACGTTTTGCACATGATGTTGAACATTATAGACCCTGTGAACGAGTCAACAACCCAGCGAGCACTAAAAAAAAAAAACCTTTTCCTGGGAAGATCAGGAAAGCAAATATCAACTCATCGTATTTTGATGACGATTTAGCAAAAACAGGGATATTCTGGGGAAGAAAAATACAAAATACTGCTGAATGCCTATTTAAATTCAAATCTGAAGACCTTGTGGCTCCCTAAATGGTTCCAGTAGCTCATAGATCCACACTTCACATGCACACACACCCATGACTGAGCTCTTCAAGGCGATACACCACTAACCATCGGCATCCTGCATCTCCTTCTTCAGTGGCGTCATGTGAAAAAACAAAGTAGAGCAACAGTGAGCTGTGCCTTCCCCCCTCTCCTTGCCATCACTGCTTCCCGTCTTCCCCTTCGGTGCTGCTGCCCAACCTCACAAGACCTCAGAGGATCCCCAGAGGCCTTGGTGGAGAACTGACATCACCCACCCATGTCTCCTGTCAACTATGACCTCTGGAGGGAGGAGGGAGAGAGGAAAAGGCTAGGCCGTAAATGCAAGCTCTGCGGTCCAAAAGCTGCACATGGATACTCTCAGAGTTGCACAATTTCCTAGAATCTGATCCACTACGGCCAAACTCTGAGAGACTGGGGACAGAGAGGGGTTATATTTACATAGCTTGGAAGCCAAGCTGAAATATTGTAGATGGGAGTCAGACTAATAAACAGCCCTCTGTTGTGGAGCTTGGAAACTGCATTATGGGGAATGTAGTACCCAGAGTTTTGTCATTACTTAAGGTAAATTAGACATGTGACATTTCATTTTTAAAGGTCACGTGTACAAAAACAAACTTAATTCAAATGTTAATGCAAAGAGGGAAATGCCGCCTCCCCTCTTTGCTCCTCACTCTACCGTTACCGTGGAGATAACATCTCTGTGGACATGTGTTAACATGAATGTTCTTTAGGACTTTGGCTGCAAAACCCAAATTTTGGTGGCACCTGGCACATTCTAATGCCACTATTCCACTTCATACACTCACTTGTTGCGTATTTGAATGAGTCAGCCGACCCGCGAGCAAACGTGCAGTGATTTATTATAAAGGAGAATTAGGCCTCTTGAGCCTTTTTGCCCACACAGTCTGTACATAGTTATTAATGACTTGGGGTGGCATCTTTCCTCTCCCATTGCTTCTCTAGTGATAGACGTAAATAGTCATAGCTCTGAAACTGCTGTGGCAGTCGCAGTTAAACTTGATAACGACGGCTCAGTAAAATGGAAATCTTTACCTCAGGAAATGTCTGAATGCTTCAGAGCGTCCCGAAATGAACACACATCACCATAACTCTGCACACAAAGACAGATGGAGAATGGTTTTCCATCAGGTAAGAGAAAATAAAATTGGTTTTGCTAAAAAAAGGTTTTATGATTATATCAGACCGAGGCCATTTTGCCTATAATTCTTGTATCTCACCTCATTCGTGGTCACAGTTGTTAAGTGAAATGAAAACAGTGTTTGCACTACAATGTGGTTCACGGATGAAACATTAACACAATACTTCTGCTAAAAAGAAAGTTGGAAGCTATGATGAGCCCTGCCAGACGCCTCCTTTGTAAAAAAAAGCTGAATATTGCGTTATAACCGACTGGTCTGATGTGTGTAGAGGTCTGTATGGTTATATTGTAGCAGCTGGTGTGGTTTTCAGGTGATTTAATTCACTGCACTCTGACGCGGATGATTCAAGGCATCCGTCCTTCATTAACATTTGATCACGTGGTTGTTATAGTTGACTAATGGATGCAAACTTGTCACCATATAAACGGCAGTTACATAACATTTGAAACTAACTTTCGGTCCGGCACACTGCTCTCTCTCTCTCATGTTTTATAGGACCAAAACAACCAATCACATATTAGTTAAACATAAGCTATTTCAATGTTACATCGACGAAGACAAAATAAAATACTTTTCATTATTAAAATGTGGGTTAACGGGAGGATACTTGACGTTGCCGGGGGAAGGCAAAGCTTAGCAACCGCCTCGTTCTCCTACTTTTTTATGCAGTCTCACTATTCTCTGTGACTTCATCACTGACGTGTGCAGACATACTTCACACAGCAGGTGGTGGAAATATTGAAATTTGCATTACCATCCCTGTAATGATAGCGTTGGTGTCATTTCGTGCAGATGTTTGACAGGAGACTCATAACGACAAGGTAAAATGACCAATTACTGCTCTCACAGTGATTCTGAATGTATCCTAGATTACAATGACAGTGGAAATCTAATCACATGAAATGACCAGAAACGTGCATATCGCTCTTAACTTTAAAAAGATACCATCAGTCACACTGTGTATTTCACTGACGTACACATGACACACTTTATGGTTATGATAAATCATTAACGTAGTACTCTCAAGGAGTAGCTCTCATGCCATTTCTATCGCTCATTTTTGATTGTGCTCATTAGGCGTGGCAGTGTTTTAAAGCTTCATATGGGTTTTTTCTTGGAAGAGGCAGAGGCATAATCATAACAAAGGCTCGATTGGACTAAAGATTTCTTGGCCTGACTGTAGACTAGGAAGCTAGGATGCCATTAGTCTGAGTACACATTCCAACATGGGGCAAAGCTGCATTTGGATAAATACTGGTAAGTGAAGATCAATTCAAGTATCACTGGAGTAAAAAAACACATCCATGTTCTAATAAACTCTTCTGCATAATGCATCTTAAAAGCCAAACATTCACGACCTATGATGCATAATGGAGAAACTCCGACCACGACGCCACCATGTCCTTAAACCCGTTTCATGTCGTTCTTGATTGTTCAAAGCTATTTCTTATCATTGACCAGTCAGATATGATCAACGACTGAGAACAAAAGAAATTCTTAATCAGCATTCACCACAACCACTGCAGGATGAATATTCCATTAGTCATTCAGAGTCATTAGGGATGGACTACTTTGCCTTTTAGGAGAAACTGAATGACTGAAAACATAAAAGTGAGCATTAACAAACACTGGTGAACACAGCGACTGTATTTAACAGTCAAGAACAAAATAATAAAGCTGTATCAATATTCTCATACTATTCCAATATTATAATAATATTTCAATTAATAATAAGTTTCAATTACAGCATGCAATAATATCTATAATAATAATATATCTAAGTTTCAATGCATCCTTAAAGTGTGATTAGGATTTTTTTAAGGTGACACTCATTTTACATGTAAAGGTATCTAGTGAAGCTAGAAGTTGCATTATGGGAAATGTAGGATCCAGGTTTTTTTTTAGAGCTCGACTACTCGGAACAAGAAGAGTGTGACTCATTCTTATTTAAATCTGTCTCTTGAAGTCTCCTAAGTTTATGGAGATTGATCTCTAGATAGCTGGAGTGACTCTTTAATGGATGACATTCATTTTGTCATTTGAGAAGGTAACTATGACACGTCACATTTCATTTTAAAACATCACATCTGCCTGTACAAATAGCAGACTTTAAAAGTTAATCCAAATGTAAAGAGAGAAATGACCCCTCCCCTCTTTGCTCCTCACTACACCCACCAAAGTGATGCATCACAGTGGAGATAAGGTCTCTGTGGAAATCTCAGATTGCATCGACACTGTAAATGATATGAAAAACAACATGCAATAAGTCATCTAGGATGACGACAACGCTGGGTCTCTGCCAATGTTTTCATATTCATGTTTCAGGACAGATTAGTCCATCTGAGGTCCATCTCGTTTTCTTTCTGGCAGTCACAGGATTTAAGCTACAACAGGCCCATCTCGTCCGGACCTGACAAACTGCATTCCCAATGACCTTTTCCCTCATTGGGCAAAAAGGTCTGCATTCTCTTCTCTGCGATGACTGTGACTAATACAAGCCCCGGTGTGGTGAGGCTGTCCTCTCCCTGAACAACCGTCAGACCAAAAGCAACTCCTACAAATGTTTACATTCTTCCCCCATGTCTCCCTTACTTTTATCTTCACCATGTAGGACATACGCAGAGGTCGGCAGAGCAGCAAATGAAGACGCAGGTTTGTGCTGATTTGCAACCGAAGATGTATTCAGAGTATTTATTATGAATAGAAATATTAGCAGAAACCATTGTGAGGCTGTCTTCATTGTAAAACATTTAACCAGCTCCCTTTTGTGATTAATGAACAGTAACTAGGATACACAACCATTCTTCTACTATATTAGGCAAAGTGTGACCTCAGCTGGGCTTACAGTTTATTCAGTGTAAGGCTGAATGCAACATAATGAGTTTTCTACTCTGTAACTGAGATGAGAGAATGAAATACGGAGTTAAAAGGCCTCGTTTGTGTGTAATGGGCAGTGAAGACACACATTGCTCCAGTCCTCATAGGGAATGTTACAAAATGGTGGATCCTCAGGAGCGGCTGGAGCACTGCAACAGGAAATGAACTCTGACATAAGAGCTATGGACCTTGGGGCCCCAACTGCATCCTGGGAAATTATGGCACAGGGAAGAGAAATGACCCAAGTCACCCCCCTGAAAACCCAACTCAGAGCTGAAGCCATTTACAATCCGCTAAAATGGCACTCTGGTATCTTGATAGCGTTCGCAGCAGCCTCTTCTAATTGCCTCCCGATCCAAGCATTCAAGGTGAGTCATAACTAAGATTATTTAAGTGCAAACAAGTGAGCTGTTTGCCCAACAACAGTAACAATCTGAGTAACAAGGTCAAAACCAGGCCAACACAGAAACTGGCAGACTGGTGGAAATCCTGGTCTGTGTTTCCTTCATGCAGATGGCTGAACCAGCACCACAACAAAGACAGCCAACAACAGAAAGAAAAGGGAGAGGGGGGAGGGGGGGTAGAGGCAGAGAATGACAGAGCTCCCATCCGAGGCAGAACACAGTACCACTGGCTCAGGCTGCTTTGGGTGTGCCTCCTCCGTCGGTAAAATCCATCTTTCCCTCCGACGCCACCGTAAGTCGCCGCTCTCTTGTTTTATGGCCGTTTTCCCAGCCGTGAGACAATAGTATGGACATCATTAGCTAAGTGGTGGCTGGATGACAGGCGGTGGTGCTGCAATCGATAACGGCAGGCCCAAGCCATCCGCAGGCTGAGCAGTGCTTACTCATCAGCCCTGGGCTGGCTTGAGCCCGGGCTTGGGCCAGGAACTGGGACGGGGCCAGATAAGGGATGTGGAGGTGTCGGGGCTCACTGACCGTGATAAGTGATAACAAATGGCTATACAGACGCCTTATCTTCTCACCTTAAAGAGGATATGATGTCCACTGTCACACATCTGCCTAACGGCCAGAAACACTCCGACTGTAATGCTGTGGTGGTGAGGAGGGGTCAGCCACGGTCAGCTACACTGTGTGTGTGTGTGGTAGTGTACACACTTTAATTCAGGCCGCGGTGTCCTTACGGGTGAAAGCAAGTTAGCCATTTGCAATGACAACTTCCAAACTGTGAAAAGTTGAGTGGCATCGCCCGTGAATACTAAACAATAACAGCCACGGAATGATTTGCAAATGTTAAAATGCCTGGGGCCAGCTCCAAGTCAGGAATACCTAATCACAACAATGCAAAAGATGCCCCTTGTCCGAGTACAAGGGTTCTGTGTGTTTTATGTGTGTGAGAGAGACAGCGTCAGCACATGTTCACTGGGGAGATGCCAAAGGCCACCGCAGTGGTGGTAAGATCCCCCTGAAGTGGCATCTGAGACAAACATCTAGTGACAAGGTGGTGCCCTTCCTGCGTCCTTAACCACAGCTGTGCAGGGTGCAAAGACAGAACATTTGAGGGATGGAAGGGGGAGCCATGGGAACAGAAATAAACAGAAATGGAAATAATCGGTGAAATGCGAAAAAGAAGCTGAGGGGCAACAATAGCAATCGATAGAGCTTAGAAAGCACTTTGAGAGTTAAGTCAGAAGAACTTGGGTTTGTTTGGGTCCACCGGCACCTTTTTCCTTCCCTCTCCACTGCACTTCTGTCCCTCTCTCTTGTTCTCCGATGCTTATCAGTCTGTGATTAAACCTGCCAACTTTAATCAGGAAACGCTAGAAGAAGACGACCACTCTGCCGCCCACACTCCTCCTCGCTCTTCTCTGTCTGAGTGCTGCAGGTGTACCGAGACACCTCCAATAAAGTTGTCAGAACGCAGAAGCCGCATGTACAGACATCACGATAAATAGACAACGTGGCGGGATAACACCGAAACTAAACATCATGTTCCTGTCCTGGCAATAAGCATTGACCTTGAGCACCACCTACAGTGGTAAGAAACGGAGGCAATGACAGTAGACGGACTATATCTATCGACACATTTTGTAAACTGCCGGATACTAAAATGATTCCTGTGGCATCTTTCACCAGACTAAATCCCATTATGGCTAATGTGTTTTAAATGAAACGAAAAGGCAAGTAGCTGTAGTTAGTCACACAACCTATTGGTTTCAATTACAATGTTTACAGCACAGAGCTGAGGTGAGGATGAGCACAGGGCTTTGTTTTTCTACGTTGTAATATTACACCTGACAGAAGCAGCTTACGTGTGCAGCCAGTCTTCATAGATAACGGCCTCAGAGGGTCTCAGACACACCGAAGTTGCTGTGGGGAGTCTTCCCCCCCTTTTCAGGATTGTAATTAATCCGATTGATGACACCCAACGGTGACGAACTTCAGCACAAAATAGAATGACTGCACATGGTGTCTCTTATTTTGGAAAGTTCCACAGCAGGATACCAAAGGGAAATGTTCCATCATACATAATATATGAAATCCAACTCTCTCTACATAAAAAAAGGATAGGAAAAGACAGATATGTGCTCAGCACCATTATTCCTACTGAGCCAACAAGTCGTGTGAGTACACACATCCTGCAGCTTTTCAACAGGAGGTGTGCCACCTGCGGCAGAACGACCAGCATGTGGAGGGAGTAGAGCGTTTACATGGCAAACTTCATTAAAGGACTAGTTTCCAGTAGCTAGTGGTTTCTCATCAAGGTGGCTACGATACACTTTTTTCCCCTGATTGTTATTCTGATTATTAGGAGGATAACATAGACTGGTAGGTGGACTTCCTGCAGGAAACCCCAGGGGCGCCACGAGGGAGAACATCCACAGAGAAAGTCAAACAATGACACACAGGGACTTCTCAGCCCAACTCCAGCCCAATTTAGGCAATGAGGCCCGGAGGCTTGCGAGTGACACAGGGGAAGGTCAGCACAACAAGTTAAGATAAAAATGAAAAACTAAGTGTTGGGTTAGTGTGGGAAATGTGTGTATTAGTGCCCAGGGACTACAAACATGCTCAGAGTGATCCTTTAATACGTGTGTGGGTGGATCTCAGGGCCGTCTCTCTTTGTTCTCGAGGCAGGTTTCCAGTGTGTCTACAGCCTTTTCAACATCCAAAGTACAGTCAGCGTAAACACCAACGCTGCCGAAAACAATCAGATACTGTTATACCCTTAACTTGATAATGGAATATGTATTCAAGCATGACAAGCTTCTCTTTTTAGACTCAACACACAAAACTTTAGGAGAACTTTCGGTGGGACTAACTTGTTTTTGCGTGATCACGGCAGCAGCAGTCAAACCAACTGGTTGGAGGCGACTCAATCATAACATCTTATCTACAGACGTGCTGAGTCATGGAATTCAGCTGTGGCCAATAGCCAAGCTGCAGGGTTACTTATGGCTGTCATTGATTGGTTGATCCCCGAGCACAAAGCTGAAAGGGCACATACCAGGAACACAGCCTGAAGCAGAAACTGGCAGCTCGCGTTTTACTTTGCTCTCTCGTTCTTCTGGCTTGTTTTTCTTTTTTGTTCCTCCTCCAACTGACTACCTACTTTGTTGTGTCACTCTCTCACTGCTCCTAGTTTCTCCCCTCGTGTTTCCCCCTCCGCTCTTCCAAATCACCATTAGCCTTGTCCCTCTGTTGTGTAATTTTATCTGGAATAGCAAAGCACGGCCGCTCACGTCCAGAGGTCACCATTCCTCTGTGGTTTACATCCTGGTCCTTCATCTCCATGGTCACCGTGCTTCCAAACACTGTCTTTTTCTTTCACTCGGGAAGAAATATGAAGGCTAGTTAAAACTATCTCAACAGAGCCCTACGGCCACCATTCTAATCATTAATCATATCTAAAGCCCTGACTTTCCACTATCGTTATCCATTAATAATGCATTTGTATTGGAAAAGCAATATCATAATAAGGTGGGCTTAGGATAGAGAGCAAATGCAATCTTTATTACTGATAGATTTCAATAAAAATGACTCTCAAACTTCTTGAGTGAACCATTTGTTATGAAAGGGGTTTATGCATATCTTTGTTTCCCTCAAAGAAAAACAAGGCACAACCACCACGGCTGATTTAGGGTCAGTTCCCCTCGTACATAATTCGGCCATTCAGGATACAAAGTTAAACTGGCTTTAAATCAGAATAGGGCACACTACAGAGGCCTTTATATCAAGCTGTCCCCATCTGCAAATCTGTATTGAGCATGGGAGCTGAACCAGCGGGGAGAGAAGAGAACCCTCAGTTCATCTGAGGCAGGCACACTTTCTAATGGAAATTCAGATACAATCATCCCAGAATGCACTTCTCTCTGCCTAATAATCGGCCCATAGAACAAGGCAGCCATTGAGAGGAGAGTGACTGTAATCTGGTCCACCAAACTCCAAAGCTGCCCGCTATAATTAGCTCCTTTCTCCATCAAACACAGGCTTACACTGACTCACAAGCAACCCTCTCCTGTAATACAAGAGAGGGAAGAGATTTTTGGGAACGGCACATTTTGAGATGAGCAAGGAAATGTTCCACCCGGCCGGTATACGGAGCTGAGAAACCCTGCGTTGACAGGTACGCTAGCTGTGAAATCGGCATTCGAGTTTCACCGTTTCATTCAAAGGCGGAGATAATATTGTATGGGACACATTTTCAAATCAAGTGATACTACGCCAATAAGCCAGAAACACATTATTCCTTATCAAAATAACTCACAGCGGACCTTACTGGTTTTTAAAATGTTGTTTCACACACACGGGCTCAAGTACTCTCCGGATGCCTTTCTCATTTGATTTCTGCATTGAGACGTAAAGTGAGAACTATTAGAATTAGACTTGATACAAACAGGAGTGGATGCCCCTCCACTGCGTCTGTGACAAAGCATGCCAAACCCTGTTTTTCTGCACACAAAATATGGGACAGTATCTCACATCCAGTGTCCTCATCAAAAGGATGTATCCCAATCTCTGGCCTACATCCTGACGAACAAAGCCTGCCCTCCTCTAATCCCAGGAACATGTTCTAGTCCAGGGACCCGCGACACGATCAGCAGCTCAGAGGCGGGCAGACAGACAGGGGTGAGTGGGTATGCCGGTAGCTAGCATCCTGCCTTGGCAAACGGCACGGCTATTAGAGGAAGAAGAGGCTTCCTGGAGAGGTGTGACCACACTGCAAAGGGCCCAATCAAGCCGAGAACAGAAGTGCTGACAGCTGCTAATGCATTTACCTGAGAGCAAAGAGGCCGCCTTGCCAAGGAAAGCGTGCATACGGGTGTTTACTTCCCCCGTGGAATGTCTTCCCAACAAGGTTGATTAAGATCAAAGAGTGAGAAACTCATCAGAAAGCACATGCGGGGTTATGAGACAACATGTTTGCTCCACAACAGCATCTATCTCCTGTGAAATGACAAGGTTCCTGTTTTGAAAACGCCCCCCCTATCTGGCAGTGACACAGCAGTGCGGGCCACAGCCCTTCGCTGCGCACATCTGTGTTAAGGCCACATCCCTACAAAGACATTCCACCACTTATCGCCCTCTCTGAAGTCTTTCACAGTCGATCTCAGATCAATACCCAACAGGCAGGTAGAAAGATCACTTTTTTGAAATGAAGGCACTGAAGTCCGGCGGCAGGACTCTGACAAAAAGGGAGTGGCTGGCAGTTTGCAATGACCGCTTTGCAGTGGGAGTGAGAATAAAGCCGTGACACACCGGTGACGGGTTCTGGCACGAGAATAGATTAACGCTCGTGTTAATTGTTATCATTGGGGGCATCATATCAGTCATCGGTACCTTATCAATGAACGTGGAGGCACGTGGACATGCAGCATCCAGATATTCAAGTTAAACGTCCACACATGAGATAAAGATATTTGGAATGGCTACACAAACGCTGTAGATTGAGGAGATTTGAGCCGTCTGTGTGACAGGTAGAAACAGGAGCAGAGTTACCTCCCGGCGGGGCGGACACACATTATCTACAGGAAGCCCTCTACATGCAGCTCTGATGTTTGCAAAGTTTAGTGGAACATTTAACAAAAGTGGAAAATAATCACGACAAACATTCATTATGTTTAAGAGCTTACATCGTGACCTGAACACGATGAGGGCCACAGTTTGTGGCTAAGATCATGTCATCAAATTAAAATAATCAAATAAAAAGGCCAAGCTCACAACTTAGAAACCTCATTTACAAGTCACTTAATTGTTGACGTTTTAAACATTGATAAATAGCCCACAGCATTAAACAGTTGCTTGACAGCCAAACATCCTAGTCTTCCTCTACCAAATAGAAGTCCTTATTGCTCGTTATATTAGACGCATATGGGGAATATCTCCAGGCCTGAAAAGACCAATGGATTCCAGGTGTTGTTGTACAAACAATTTTAATGTTTTGCATTTTTACGACTTCCTTTCTCTTCTCTAAACTTCCCATTTCAACACACACAGGGCATCTGTAAGCTACATTAGAACCGGTTTTATTGGTGTAAACAAATGCATCGTCATTAGAATAATCATTATTATTACTATTAAGGGCTTCAAATCGCACGAGCTCTCAAAAAGAGAGAGGGGGGGGGGGGGGGGGCTGGGGTTGACTCCCAGTTTCTTGTTATTCGCAGCTCTACAAATACACCCCAAATAAGCTGCGATGTCGGCAGGAGGTAAACGCGTAACAATCCGTCCGACGGCGGTGAAATAGTCCGTCCACATGTGTTATTTGGTGCAGGAGAAGAGTGTCTAGTGTCGGTCTACATACCATAGCATTCCTCCTCTCCCTCCAGTGCCTCGTCCACTCCTTCCTTTCTTTCTTTCGCTGCTCCTCCGCGACTCGCAGCCGGTGAAAGACTTTTAAAAAAACAGACGAAAACACTTCCTACCAGCGCGTTTCACATCGATTATTTTCCGCCGTTTGGTTTTAATAAACGGGCGACATGTCCGTCGCCTCGCGCACTACGAGCTCGTTTTCATCAAAGTGAAGTTTTCTGAAACGAGATGCATATCTCTCCCAGTCTGTGGAGAGGAGGAGAGACGACAACCAAAAAAAACACACACACACAATCAATTCTCGTCAGGAAAAGAAAAAAATGCTGTTCAAACTCCAGTCCCCTTTCACCGCGGCTGGAAGCGAGGAGAAAAGGGGGAGGCGTTGGAAAAGCGCTGTTTTGGTGTGTGTGTGTTTTCTCTCTCTCCCCCCCTTCTTGATTCAACCACCACGTTGTTTTCACCAATTATTATTTCCTTTGTTGTGTCTAAAATAAAGAGTCCGTATGAAACGCGATCACAAGCTCTGCCTTCATTTGCCAAAGCGTCGCTTTTTAGCGCAACAACAGAACCGCGTCCTTTCTAACGTTAAGCCCCTTACAGGCCGAATGTGTGACGGCGGGTTTAAGGCTATTCTTTTTTTCAGCTTCCCAATAATGGCGGACCTTCTCCCGAATCCAGCATCTCCCTCCTATTCACACACAGAGAGAGAGAGAGACTCGCCCAAGCGGTTCATGGACACAATTACAACACACACACACACACACACACACACACACACACACACACACACACACACACACACACACACACACTGTTTATGAAGAGGTTTAAACTGAAGTTATAGATTTTTTAAAAACAACCTGCCATAATAATACCAATTTTTCCCATCTGATTTTTTTTCGTAACGTGGATTCATGTGAATATTCATTCAACCATACAGACCTGTGGATGTATAATTATCTTGACAAATTAATTAACTACAATTACATTTTAAATAAAATAAATAATAATGATGATAATTCATAGGATTTATATAACACTTTTTTGGATACACAAAGTCACACACGTATATTATGACTAAACTATAATATACTCAGGATTTTTTTATTTATTTTTTTAAAGAATTAACTAAAATGTGAGTTGGCTAATTATTGCACTACCACATTGAAGCATTGAAGATATGTATATATATTTGTCAATCTAGGTGGGTTTGGTGTGAGGAACCTATGGTTTTGCATTGCATTTTTTTTTTTTTTTTTTTTTTGCATTTCAAACACAGGCAGAGTGTCATATTATGTTTGAGAGAAGGCAGGCTCACCAGAAAACAAACTAGATTTAAAAAAAAAGCTGCCCTTTTAAGGTACTTTCAGTTACTACATATATTTTCACTACATTTCAGGATGCATTGTGCTTTTTTTCTTCTCTTTGTACATTATTTTATATTGTACCTTTGACAGCTGTCGCTACTTGTCACTTTTATCAACAAACACACTCAAAGTAGATGGTCAACTTCTAAAATAATATGTTTTTTGTTTTTTTTAATTCAATCTGTATTCTTTTTTAGATGGAATCAACACAAACAACATAAAGCACATTGTTGCCGGCCATCACATTAACATCATTATCAATTTCCTTTGTGTGACACTTAAGGATTTGCATGTATTTGTGAAGCATACAACAACAAAGGAAGGTGAAGGTAAGAAAGGAGGAGGAAGTAAATAGGGAAGGCAAAGCAGCGCCCATTTTCATTTTCCACACATTATCCATCTTGTACTAGATCATTTCTCAGCCTGTTCCCAACAGTGTATATGCAGTCCTGATGGGCCATATTCTGTAATGAGTACCTTTATTCTTGATAATTTGAGTACATTTAATGCTTCTTCTTCAGTAAACAGAGGAGTCTTAAATATTCTTACATCAAGATATGAATTCTTTCACCACTGATGATTACATACACAATATTTGGAGGTTTTATCTCAGGCCTATTATTACACATTTCTAATAAATGTATATATATAATTTTCTAATTGTATCTGAAACACCATTGGTATCAGACATTCCTCCGTATTAAAGCATGTTCTTCTGTCACACAGTTTCTGAGCCACAGAAAGAAGAAGGTCATGTCACTATGACTTATTTGGGTCGAATTGCCTCACATCTGTCTCACACATCACTTCCTTTCACAACTGATCCCAGTTTCCCTGTGCAAACTCAAATATTTGTCATCTTCTAGATTTTAATGATCTGCTGGGACATAACCGGTATTTGTCAAGTACCCAAGGACTCTTCAACATAAAACACACATTTCCTGAGAAAATCCATCATCTCAAAGATAAGTCATATTTATATACATCGTGGCCAGTCATCCCCTTTGTACAAGACTTGCAACAAGTCCTCCAGAAGTATTTTTATTCTCAGAAAGACACAACTATACTTCCACTTACTTGGAGAAATGTGTGCAGTGTTGTACAAAACAACTCTAACAGCTCAAACAGATGTTAACTGTCTTGCATTGGGACTTTCTCCTGGAATTTCTCCTCATCTCTCCCTGAGACTCCTCTCCCTCTGGTAATCTGAACTATGTCTGATATGAAACCAAATACTTCATAAGAATGTAAAACACGATTTTTCTGATATTGACATATTGAGACAATATTTAACCTCTTGGGCTGTTGAATAGCAAAACCAACAATCAGAAATGATAATTTTTAAGGATAGAAAGTTATATTTTTCTTAAATGAGTTGTACGATTACAATGTATTAAGTGCACTATGTGCGCCTTGACAGTTTGAAATGTGACCCACCATTAAATACACAGTCAGGCTGGGTTCAAGGTGCACTGCCCTCCGTTTGAAAAAGTCCACAAGCTTCTGTCCAATCACATTAGTCACTGTGGTCCCTGCAATATTTGCATGACCCCAATCACAGAGCAAGATTAGCAGGGGTCAAAGTTTCTGTTCAATAATCTGCCTATGTTTTACATCTCTCTCTCCTACCACTGTTTTTCAACATGGGCCAGACCCCGTACAACGTTTGCTCACTTAGCTTTTAAATGATGACACGAAGGGTTATATGTGCTGTTTAATTCTTATATAAAGATTACCACATGTGTTGTGCTTTTAGAACACCACAATCAAAACACAGCTGCAAACCTACATGGAGGGGAAAAACTACATTTATTGTTTTCTCACTGGTTGGTTTTCCCTTTCATTTGATATATTTTCCCTATCAACCCTCTCTGTATTTGTAGAAATATTTCTGGGTCCCAAGAACAAGCACATTCCTTCACCCTTAGTTGTGCAATCCCTCACAATCACAGTTCCCCATCCCCCTCTGACCCCCTAAACGCCAGAATGCACAGAGAAACAAGCTGTCCACGCTGTCTGGGCAATGTTCTGTGGTGAACGGCTGCCCAACCAGACCAATAAACAAACTCTGAGCCCTGACTCTGCAGAAAACAACCACAAATGATGAAACCTCCAAGAGGGTGGAAAGATATACCGGTCCTGCTACTTTTTCATTCTGTATTGTTTATGAAAATTCTTAGGTGTGGTGTGTCACAAATGTGCCACACACACACACACACACACACACACACACACACACACACACACACACACACACACACACACACACACACCAAGAAATGCTAGTAACTATGTATAACATTTAAAAAAAATAAAATGACATATATTTTCTTTTTATAAATGGTGGGGTTGAAAAGGTAATCCCGCTTGCCACTGAAGTTGGGCAGCTATACTAAACTAAATTTGACTAAAATCTCATTAAAACGTACGTTTTTAATGACAATCTGTGTATCTGCTACAGAAACAGGAACGTCCCCTTTGCTTCTCATGTGACCCAAAGTGCGCCGCTACGTAGGACCGCTGGTTCTTGTAGTACCAGATAACATTCCATTGGCTCTAAATGTGGCAACAAAAACTACATCCCCCACTATGCAACGCGACGTAGCGTAGTTTTGCACTTCCTGTTAGCTCAGCGACGATAGCGGACGAGCGGTCGAAAAACTTCACTGATGTATTTATGTAAAAACGTAGAATAACGGTTCAGTAACGTGCTATTTTTGAGACTCTCGGGTCCATATTTAGAAGACTACAATGGTAATTATGTCACGGATGAACTATGTTGTCTTTTCATCGGAATAGCGCTAATTCCGCTAGCTTGCTAGCGTTTGAGAGATCGCTAGATAACCTCTCCATTCAGTCAGTAGAAACCGTTTGCTAGCTTGGTTAGCTAACTTACCTTCGCAGGCTAAAGCCACAGATCTGAAGTCACGATCTCGTACCGAGGACACAGACTACCGTTCAGATCAAATATATCGCCTGGCAATCATTTTGACTTTGTCTAAGGTGTTGCACAATCATGTTGTCAAAGTAGATGGGTGTGGTTTACTCACCGCCAGTTTAGCTAAAGCTAATGCTACCAGTATACCTTGTTAGACTTTCAAACGTAGCTATTAGCAACGTCGAACGTTACATTGGATAGTCGTGTCCGATCTAATAAATGTCTGTCTCAAACCACCCAGACTGTTTCTGTCGTAATCTTATTGTTTCTCTATTTTTCTACCCTTGAATTGTATGCCATAGATTCGCTTCATCCTCATCCAGAACCGAGCCGGAAAGACACGACTGGCCAAGTGGTACATGCAGTTTGATGATGATGAGAAACAGAAGTTAATCGAGGAAGTGCATGCTGTGGTAACTGTCAGGGATGCCAAGCACACCAACTTCGTGGAGGTATGGGATTAGTCAATATCATATGCATGCGTGGTTACTTCTCTTTTTCTGTGTGGTTCTGTGACATACCCCAACAGGATACTTTGTTCAGTTAAACCAGAACCTTGTTTTCCTTCTAATTCCTTCCACAGTATAATGACTGAAACCACTTTGTTGTTGAGTCTCTGTCGTGGCTACTTCACAGTAAAATAATTGGGTGACTCATGTGAACCCCACAATATAAACATTTTCCACTAGCTACTAAATCACAAGTCTTTTTTCTTTCACAATTTCAACCATTTGGAGAAATACACTGTCAAACGAGAAATCCTGACCATTTTTTTGTGTGCGTTTTGTTCCAAAGTCGTTAGAAATATACTGGGTGTGTTTTACGTTACAACTTAAGTCCAAGCAAAGCTGCTGCTGTTGTCATAATATGAGAGAGGGGGTTGTTAAGAGGCTTTACATTTTCTTTCTCACAGTTCAGGAACTTCAAGATCATTTACCGGCGTTATGCTGGTCTGTACTTCTGTATTTGCGTGGATGTGACCGATAACAACTTGGCATACCTCGAGGGAATCCACAACTTTGTAGAGGTAACTGACACGCACAACACATGACATATAGACTTGGTAAGTGAACTATGATGATTTACTTCTCATGGTCTGCTTGTTTTCCGGAATGTCTGTTAATGATTTCCTTCACAAACTTGCCCTCCTCTACTGTCTGGCAGTTCCTTAATATCAAACATGCGTTCTTGTGGGATCTATGGACTGCAGTCAATTGACATTTAGTGCAATGTAATATCTTAACCACTGTGGTCGTTTAGCGTGACAGAGTCATAGTTCCTTTTGCATTATGTTTAGGGTGTGAGTCATCATCGACTCTGATCGGCGTTAGATAATGCTAGGTCAAGTGATGCTGGAAATAAGCCCTCAGCAATAAAATATAAATTGATCAGTAATTACAAACTGAGTCTGATAGCAACTGATCCACAGGCGTGGCACAAACACGATGGCAGCAGTAATTCCAGATTTGGGACCCATAACATTTTGTAATGTGCCAGCATTTTGGTCAGATAAACATCAGATTTTCCTTATGATGTCTGGGCCTATGACCTAGTTTTTGCACATTTGCATCCTGTCTGTGTTAAAATTACCATAAAGTGCTACTGCAGCAAATTAAATGCTAATCAATATTCTCTGCTACTCATCATTTCAGATGTTGCTTGACAGCAGATCTAACAATAATTAAATCTGATTCTGGGTGTTAGATGTTACATAATTAAAACTGGGCTGAAATAAAATGCCATAATCAGCTAATTATTTTATTATTTAATGTATTTATTCAGTGACTTACTCAGCATAACTAGCTACAGTATGTTTATTATAAATATCAAGTGATAGATCAAGTGCATCTTGATCTATCACTTTGCTTAATTACTGTTTAACAACTTTTTCCTTTTCCAACAGTGTTCAATTTTATAACTCATAAAGACCAACTAATGTTGTAAGCTAAAGGTACAATCTATGTTTGTTTTTGGCTAAGACAAACAGTAGACTGTTTTTTTATGCAGAGCACTCTGGGTGAAGGTCATTTTATGTAATGTTTCACTATGAAATGTGCATGTAAGTGCATTTGGAAATGCACAGTATATAAGTTGCACTTTCCTTTCACTTTCACATGCCAAAGGAGATATAACCAATTTAAGATCAATACAGTCCATGCTTTTTGAGAATATGAGCTCACAGGACTTTGTGGTGCTCCTTTCAACATTTACTTGCAAATTCTCAACAAGGGGCCAGTAGTTCTGCCACTGTGAATGAGTTCTTGTGGAAACAAGATGAGAGGAGCACATTATATGAATAAGGATTGTATGATTTGGTCGACTAATCGATTAGTAATTTAATCGACAGTGAGTATCTGTAAAGAATCACAGATAAGCTCCACTTTAAATCTTGTGTTCACCATGGAAATAAATAATTCAGTATGGGGGGAAAAAAAGCATAAAAAAAATAACTAATTGACTAAAGAAATGAGTCGACTAAGACGGGGCAGCCCTGACAAGCAATGCATACATTTTAATTTGGAGTATTTTACACGGTTGTAGTGGAAATTGGATTGCATGGTTGTAAAGAGGATTTTGCTGCTACTACACCATCTTTTTATTTCTGTTATGCATTACATTAAGACTGAAATTACCATACACCTTTATGGCTGGTCACAGTAGACTATTTGGTTATCCTCTAGTTTGGATTTTTTATTGTGCTTCTCTTTCCTGTAAGGTGCTGAATGAGTATTTCCACAACGTGTGTGAATTGGACCTCGTGTTCAACTTCTACAAGGTAAGGACATTGCAAAACATTTTTCTAATTAGCTTGCTCATAGAGGAGCACAAGTGGAACATGAGAAAATGTTCCTTTCGTTATGCTGCCATCGGAATTAATATAACTTTCACAACTTGAGTGGTCACTCAGTGAGATTCATCTAAATAATTTTAATTGGGGATGGATATACATTTTTCATGTAGAAATGCTAAGCAACAAACACCTCTGAACTCCATCCCAACTGCTGCTAGTGTTCTTACTAATTACCCAAGGTGTCTGAACATCCACCCACATGCCCCCACAGCATTACTTGAAGCAAGCGCCGACTATGTTTGATGTGTTACACCCAGAAATAAGAGAAATCAACACTGGACTTAATTATTTCACAAGCTCAGCCACTCACCTCTCTTAGGTGTGGGGCCAAGAAGGACTGATTCATCTCTGTATTTAGTCATCCAGCAGTTATTTTTACATTTTGATGACACAGAGGTGGAGTTGAGCAATGATGACCACGGGTTAGGTGATTGCGTGTCGTTGGTGTATCAGACCATTTTCCAGGGAACTCAAACCTTCCACGTGTAGGGAAGAAGATTATGGTACTTTGGTTTCAGGTCCAACAACACTACATGTGACTTGTGGTATTTGAACTTCCTTTTAATCCTACCTGAATCCTCTCATCACAAACTCGGGGCCATGTCTGCCCTCTAATGCATTCCCTGTGTCTACACTTTAAGGTGTACACGGTGGTGGACGAGATGTTCCTGGCGGGAGAGATCAGGGAGACCAGTCAGACCAAGGTCCTGAAGCAGCTCCTCATGCTCCAGTCGCTTGAGTAGAAAACAACCCACCACCCTTCCTACCCGCCCAGGTACCTCAAACTGACCTACTCCTTGTTCCCGTCACTCTGGAAATCATCTTCCTGCCTCTACGGAGCAGACCTCACTCCTGAGAGAACTTCGGGAGAGGGGTGTTTTTAGAAATAGAAATACACAATATTGTTTACATATGGATATATTAATAGGGAAGTTCAATTAACCTGTTTGTCACAGCAGTCTGTATGTCGCAATATTCTGTATTTGTTCTACTTCTAATGAAGTCTGCCAGTATTAAAAGGCTGTACATTTCAACATGTTAACATTTCCTATACCGCATAAGTTACAGTCGACTTTATATTCTGTTCCCTTTTTCCAAAGCCAGATGCTGCAGAAATGAGATCGTTCAACCAGTTAGTCTTTGCATTTATCTGCTGGGTGCAAACACTGGTGTAGATCCACCAGTGTGACACTGCTCTCTCCTGCCCTCCTCCTCCTCCCTTCATTAACCTCAACTTTGATTTAATGGCACTACTGTGACTAACGAGCACCGTGGATAAAGAGTGACTGCCTGGGACGGCCATTTCTATAAATCCATGGAAACAAAGACCTCGCCAGTGATGTGGTATTAGACTTGTAACACCGTCTGCTCATTCCTATCTGGTTCACAGTACAAGCAAACTCCAACTAGAAAGCCCTTCAGAGCAGTTGACCCACACGGCAGGTTCATAATTGAATGGAGTGTGCTTAGGATGAGGGCCATTTCCACGGTGTGTTATGGCAACATCCTCATGGGTGATGATGATAAACAGTGTAGGTTATGTCAGCTCAGATGGCCGCACTCTGGATGTTGTAAGCCGTTTTCATTGCATTTCAAACTATCTGGATGATTTGATGCAACTCACTGCTTTAAAAATAGTGCTTGTTGGTCGCACTTAAAACGCACTCGGATGGAGAAAAAAAAGTATATTTTACATAAGGCAGTACTGTGAAGTTTGCTTGGTATGGTGTACATACAGTGTATCTTGCGTATGTTGTTTTTGTGAAATTAACACATGCATTCCAGGAAGAGTGGTTCTTATTTACTTAAGATCCATAAACTCCTTTGCCACGGCGTAAAAATAAATTGGCTTTTAAATTCCTCCAATGAACTTTGACAAAAAAGCAAACAAACACTTAATTTCCTTTTGCTGGACTTAAATGCTAATGAAATTACTTGTCATACTCTAATTTTACCATATCCAATCACAAAGTTGGTTACAAATGTTACTGTTGTTGAACTTTTGTATTTTTTTTTTAATGATTAGGCAATTGTGAAATATATGTACTGCTTCCCTTCTGTCCCCGTGTGAGTTTGTTGATGGAAGATGTGCGTATGTATGTTTAACTGTCTCCAATTCAACTACCCACGTCAATACGTCCCATTATATGTAAATAATAAATAAGTGATACATGAATATCGTTTTCTGCTTGATTAATCTCAAAGAAAAGGCCTTTTTTTATTTAAATTAAATTTACATTTTCCCATCTATCGCCTGAAATGCCTTAAAATATGGTGATTAAAATGATTCCATATTTGTAGGCTTGACAAGTACGGCTTTAAATAAGACAAAATAAGTACTTTGTCTTTAAATACAGGAACTGGAGATTTTCTATACAATATTTTACCACCATCTAGTGGTAAAACAGCTCTACCACAGTAAATTATTCAATTTGGTTATGAGGTCACCTATTTAGGATCAATAAATCAGTCAATATATCCACTTCAACTACATTGAACCACTCTGGCTGGTACTCCATCGACCCGTGAGCATAAATCCAGACAATTGGACACAGAGGGCATTTACTCTCGGTCTTGTGAGTCCTCTGACATCCTAACCTCACCCTGCCTGAGAAACGACTCGACTGCAGAATGAACGAGGAGGAGAGTTAATCATGTACACGAGTTCCATTGTTAAATTTCAGGGTCTGCTAAGTCAGCTGCCGATAAACCTGATGTATTAATACGTTATTGCTGACAGGAGAGTTGACATAAAAAGATATATATATATATAAATAGATTAACCTATATTCAGGATCTGCTGTACATTAACTCTGCCGGGCACTGAACTGAGCTCTTTAACAGGAACCTACGGTCACTTAGAGACAGATAAACATCCAGGAGACGGGTGAAAGGGATTAACTGAAAAAACAAGCAGTTTACTGGGAATTGCATATTCATCACAATCAATGAGCAACATTCACCCTCAATAAACAATAGACAAATCTTATTTACAACATAGGTTACTTGAGATGTACAGTAGTATTTTTGGGTTGGTTATATAACATTAGTTACTAAGCAACAACTGAGTTGGATTGCGTTCATCACATGATTGACTGTAGACAGGAAGTAAGAAAACGATGCTCATCATATGGCTGTTTTGGTGATCTGTACAATAAATACATAGACTCCGGTCTCTCAGCATTCAACCATTTGGATGACTTCATAACTGAATACAAATGACATCTTGTGATAAGCGTTGCTGCTGACGGCCACTTACAGCTCAGGAAGTGAACATCCTCTCACCGCTACCTCCACGTCAGCAGCAGGCTGAAACAAACAAAACCTCAGGCAGCAGGAGTTCTCACCGCCACAGCGGCCTTCCCTCGTGACAGCAGAATCAAGGACATCAAATCAAGGATCTCAGTTGTTATTTAGTAAGAAATGATAACGTCTACAATTAAAATCTTTATTACAGTATACCGTTGAATTAAAATAAAATGGATAATTCTATAGTTGCAGCATATAAACATAACATGAAAAGTAAAAGTGCACTTGCAGAAGGAGACAAACTATCACACAATGCCAATATTTTATGAAAACTTCAAAGATCTTTGACCATCTGTTTATTGGTGCTTTTGTTTGCACAACTCACAATCTTTCTTCCTTCAGTGTGCTGGCTCACTTAAAAAACACGTATGGTTTGTCTGGGAGGACGTATGCCAACACTCGAGGAGAAGACATGAGAAAATAAGATTTGCAGGCAGTTTGTTTTGATCTCCTCTTGGCTGGGTCAGTATGACCGGCGCTCAGTGGTTCAGACAGAAGCAGTGCCTTTGACTCAACAGTAGGGTGGGAAGTTTATAACTCACAAACCTCAATCTCCTCCGGCAGCACCACAAACCAATGCCGTCAGTGCTGCGTGGAAAAGGAAACCATGTTTCAGTGGAAATTCCCTGTTTCTCTCTGGGGCAAATCGGGGTCTGTTCTAAGGAGAAAACATCTGGGTCGGCTCAGCAGACTCAGTGACATTATGTAGCTGAGCTGCTGCTTTGCTTGATAAAGAGAAGTGAAAACTCCTTGGAAGGTCAAAAACAGCATTCTGACTTTTATCAAGGCACACTTACACGATAACAGCGTCAAGCCTCTATGGGAGAATTGAGTGGGCAGCTTGAAAGTTTCCCCAAACATGGCACTGAGGCAAAACCAACTGTGGTTTCCTGTGACGTCTTTTACACAGAATGTGAAGCATAAATTAAAGGAGAGTCAAAAGGGAAAAAAAATGGAGAAAAAGCCCAGCAGGAGGAGTCAAAGGCATTGTTTGTTTACAAAGATTGATGACCTTTTCTTGACCTTACACTGTGATAGGACTAGAGACACCCAGACTTTACCATGGGCTACATCTGTTGATGCAAATCTATAGACTTTGGAGTAAAATAATATATAATAAATATATTTTTTTGTGCTTTAAACTTGACCCACATGCTCCTCTATGTGGACGTACAATGGAGTGATTGGACCATTCCCACAGTTTAGAGACATGGTGACTAGGATTAATATAACGCAGATCCACTATATCAAGTATATTACCAAGGCCAACACTCTACACACACTATGTCATAATAGTGCATTTAAATGCAAACCAAAAAGTCAAAGGACTCAACGTAACACACATTTCAGAGTGGGTAAAAGAACTGTGCTCTACATTTGGGCCAGAAAAACATTAACTACTTAAACTGACCAATCAGCTGCTTTGATTTGATTCAGGATAATGACTGGACCACAGCTGAAGAAACCTCTACAAAGACTCACATTGGATCTGGTTTTCAATATGTTCTACATAAAAACCAAAAATGTGATTTTACTCAGAAGAGGGCCGATTATCACTTAGTCACCATCAATGTCTGAATTTACAGAAAGTACAGTTAAAGGATAATAAAAAGCAAAATATCAACTGGTGCCTTAAGGAATATTAAAAACTCAATGAATGCACAAAATAGTTCACCAATACTTTACAAACAATAATGTGCAAACAAAGAAAGCATGTTGGTGTTACTAAAACCAGAAGGAAATAAAGATAAAACAACAGTGGGGCAGCCCATACACACAACCCTTGACTCTGCCTCGTCCGGTAAGTCACTGAAGGATTCCTCTTCGTTAGGGTCGCAGCGTGTTCACACCGAGAGGTTTCCCTGCCAGACACAGGGGCAATGCAGACCCCCTCAGGTTAGAAGTAGAGAGTCTTACCAGAGGTCAGGGGTTGTAGTGATCTCCATGAATAATCATCCAGGTGATCCAAGGTGTGTGAGACTATAGAGAGAAGGTCCCACACACCAAACAACACCTGGAGCTGGAGCAAAGAGACGAGAAGGGGGTCAGGAGCATTATCTATAATCAGACATGTCTCTTATTTGAGTGATTACACGCCACTGACCTGTAGGGGGCGTCCCGTCTGTGTGGGCCTGAGGTGAGGGGTGGGGGGGGGGGGGGGGCACCGATCCCTAGCAATTACACTGCTGCTTATTCTGTGCGGTGGTGCCTCTTGGCTGTCGCAGCTGCCTCAACGAAGCATCTCCATACTGGATACCTGAACCCATCCTCTCTGGGTCCAACTCACCTTTGAAAGGAACCATAATGAGGACCGTGAGTGATGCCGGCAGATCCACATGGCCTCACAACGCGTTCAAGCATGGATATCATAAGTAGCGATTCATGAGCAGTGTACCTGAATCTATCTTGTTGAGGATGGTGCGAGCACATTTCAGGAAACCCTCCTCGACATTCTCCCCTGTCAGAGCGCTTGTCTCCAGGAACATCAGCTCTATGTAGGTTCAAAAACAACATTCAGGTGAAGCAAACGACAAGAATCAGAATCAGAAAAATACAGACAAAAGAGAGACTTGACAATGTAGATTTAACACCAGTTACCGTTCTCCTGAGCGAAGCGTGATGCTTCCAGGAAGGTCACCTCTCTGTCGGCGTCCAGGTCTTTCTTGTTGCCACATAGGATAATAACAATGTTGGGGCTCGCCAGAGTCCGTGCATCCGTCAGCCAGTTAGTGAGAGCGTTGTACGTCTCTCGACTGTAAGACAGGACAGATGGACAAACAGTGGCTCGTTTATTGTCGGGTGTAAACAATCCGCCTGTAACATGGTGAGACCAAATGATTTTCAGTCTGAATAACCTCAAAGACATACACATTTCATATATGTGGGCCTTTAAATACTTATAATTTAAATACTCTTCCTTTTGTGTGGTAAATAATGCATTCCCATTTCAAGTCAGCAAATTACTTTACAAAGATCTCAAATATGCATTTATTACTTTTCTTGCTCACATAGTAACCTCTTCCTTAATAACACCTGGAAGCCTTTTTATATGGAAGCTTACAAGCAGGAGGTCATTTCCACTGAAGGACAAAATATTATCTACCAGCAGCCAGATCGTAAGTACCTCAGATATATCACTCAGATATAGGACCATGTCTTCAGCTACTGGATGCCAAATATAAAGTGGAGGATGTTTTACTGTTATAGGGTGCTAAGACTTTTTTCCTAAAAAAGAAAAAAAAAGGGCCAAACTTGACCAACAAATGTTAAATTCTTAGATGGATTTTATTCTGTGCTCATGTTTGTTTGGATCTTAACGGGGATGTTAAAGTCACAAGTATGCCTTCTGAAACTAGTCTCTTCCCCGACTCAGCTCATGGGATTATTAATTATTACATAGAGCATTCTGTTGGCAATGAAGAGAGTCACAGACCCTTCATGGCATCTTCTTTGGGTTGAAGCCAACGGTCACCATGGAGACAGGACCCTGTTGTCCATGGTAACATGAGGCCAGCGAGGTTAGCAGAGGGGTGTGGGTCAGCAGAATGATGCTTAATAGCTGCTTCCCCAAACAGCCAAAGAATGACATCAGTCCTCATCCACATGCAGCCGCAATCTGATTCGCATGTTTCTCTCTCAACTACGTTCCTGTCCACCTTCCTGCTAACCTTTGACCTATGAGATGTGGTAAATGTATCCATCTCCTTGTGCTCCCTCCCATTGCGGATCACTCCTTGTTGTCTCCTCAGGTGAAGCTTTCTGTGATGGGCTTTTTCTTTGCCAACTGCTGCTGCCTGCCAGAGGAAGCCTCCATATTACAGCTCCTGCCACTCTGCACTCCATCTCTATCTCCTTAAAGGCTCATACATTCCCACAAACAAACTGTATTACAGTCTTGTCCATCTGCATTACTGCACTCACTCCATCTTGATTTCACAGCCCCTCTATCGCTACACAGAGCGCATGAAATACAGGCCTGTGTGGGGGTTCTGGTATTCATATTACACTGTGTGGGTGCATAGTCATTAAATTGCACAATTTCTGGAGGTGGTATGGACAAAATCGTTTTTTGACACCTTGCAGACTGTAAACAACACAGGTGCTCATAAAAATGACTTGAGTAAATTGGAAATACTATTTAGAGTTAAGTTTCATGGGTCAGTACATTTAAATTTCACATCCAATTTCAACAGTTCAAGATATGGTTGCTGTGAATGTCTAACAAAAACGTTGTGCTTTCAGTTTTTTTTCGGTAGTTTCTAATGTTTATTTTTATACACTTTATGAGAAAAAATTATGAAGTAATCTGAAAATGAAGTCTGGGAGATATGCACTCTGGCACTGGCAGGAAAAGGTAAGTCATTTGTTTGTGTCCATATCCCACAATACAACATTATTTAAATGGTCATTCTGACACATTGCAGTATAATTACAGTGTGGAAAGGTAGGTACCTGGTAATGTCATAGACCAGGAGCGCTCCAGCTGCTCCTCTGTAGTAGCTGCGTGTAACAGAACTGTGGAGAGAATGCAGACATTTTGTTTCAAACGACGTATTCACAATATCAACATCAGCTGGTGAGATTTGGCTGGGAAAGATGAACGAGGAACTGCCCCTTGCTTTCAACTATTATCATCACTCAGGGACTTAATTGCTCCAATGGAGCCGCTCAGAGACTGTGGCATCACCACATGCGACTGTGACTAA
>NC_139924.1:5458913-5478913 GCF_963514095.1 Eutrigla gurnardus | reverse complement strand
TGTGTTTTTACTCTTCTGCAAACTGATGTGACTAATAGATTTTAATGAGGGAAACTTACACTTATTCTCAATGAATTGGTGGAGGAGGCAGGATTTCCCCGTCCCAGCACTGCCAATAACAAGGAACTTAAACAGGAAGTCTGCAAGCAGAAGAGATGAGGTAGAGATTAATGCAACACCGACGTCAGGGGAGAATCTGAACCTGCTGTTCTCCCTGCTTCCATCCTCAAAGACGATCTTTAGATTTTCCCTTAATCCCTATGAGCTTCTACTTGCACAGGGTCCAACAACCCCAAATTAGCTTACTAATCACAAAGCCTCACATGGAAGCAGCATCACCCGTTGCTTATGATTCTGGTTGATTATGCTTGTTTGTCTGAGGTGTTAAATGACTGTTTGAATCCTTGAAGAAGCACCAGCACTTAACAACGGCTGTCATTAGAGCAAAGCCAAAGCTGTAGAGTTAATGAACATGGCTTATGTTAACTAACTTGCACAGGGATTGAATGACCACAACCAGCTGGCTGTACAGATGTTGTTGTTGTGGAGAGGGGCCCTTGCTCTAGAGAGTACAACGCAACCCACGCATATGATCCGGAGCCCAAATGACATGCGAGGCCATCCACATCACAGACAGCCTCTGTGTGCTGCCACCAAAGATAGTACATATTTACATACGTAGGCTGTGCTTCAGTTACAAATGGATATGAAACATGGTGATAGAGGAACTATAAAGTGCATGTATGTGTAGAGAATCGTAAGTTTGTGTTTGTGAGAGGTAAAAGTAGAACAGGAAATGTTGTTTCCTCAGACTATGAGAGCAAATAATGATCACAAACTACACCTTCAGTTGGAATTTGAAGTGTGCAATTTGGGTTTAAGGTTAAGCATTAGCTCTGCAAGAAGAGGTGCTGGCCTGACATATGATTAGTGACTACTGTTGAGATTACCAGGAAGGTGAACATCCTGTGAGTACTCAGCTCCACCCAAGGTCAACAGAAACAGTAGTTTAGGGAAAACAGAGGAGCAGAAGAGATGGATCATTAGTTCCTGTGTGACATTTAAACATATTATGCCAGTGCTTAGAGCCACCTTCATCGTCTGACACGAACCAGCTCAGTTTATGGTGCACCTTTGTTTGTTCAAGCAGGTTTTCCCCCCCTCAAACAACACAAGCTAGAGGTCAAATCCACAGTAATAGAACTGCTAAAGCGAAGGATCCTACAAGCACAAGCACTTACAGATTTATTCTGCAACAGCATTCAGTGTAATAACCACACATTGTCAATGGTCCTGACAGCAGAACTGACAGATTCAAAAGCCAACAGCTCAGTTCTAAAAGCTTGCCTCAGCTTTTCTGCATCTTCCCAGACATCATTGTCCCATGTGAGATCTGCATACAAGACAATCTAGCCGTCAATATGTCAAAGCAATGGGGAGAGAGGAATCCACCCCTTTCCTCTCAACAGCAGCCTTTGAGGCTTTTGTATTCTACACATCAATATTAATATCCCCTGAGGGGACATACTAACACTGTTATCTGCATTCACTTGCACTGTGACAACACTTAACACACTCAGGCTCAGATCTACCAACGGTCTGATGTGTCCGCTGATCAGATGACATAGTGTACAGGGAATTTGCACTTGAAGTTACATGAGATGTTTGACTTATTGCACAAGACAGAAGGAAAACACAGAAACTGCAACAGGAACACATTTCACAAGTAATAACATATGCTGCAAAATGTCACATGTAATGAAGGTCAAAATCAATGCCAAGGAACAAATACAGGGGGGGACATTTTCCACTATTTTCTGACATTTGATATTTGATCTAGGGATGCAAATTATCGAGTAATTCATTAATCGATAGTTGTTTTATCTTATCGATCGATGATCGATTAATTGTTTGCATCCCTAATTTGATCAATAATGAAGATTAATGATCATTCAGCAGCTATGTGGACTATCACAATAGGTTAGCTCAGTTGTCCAACAATGAAATCATCCAATAACACCAAAGTTTCTTGTCTATGTAGTTTTTTTAAAGTTATATCTGTATAACTCTGAAAAATCGCATTAAGACATATTTTCTTATATAAACCACATTCTGTAACTGGACGTTATAACATATTACTAATGAAATAGTGGCCCAAATACAAATTGCATTAAAAATGATATAATGAATTCCCTATTGGCCAATTTAACCTGGCCATGTGCTCATTGTATTCATATTGCCTTTTGCCAGCTCCACTACTTCAGCAGAGGAGACACACAGGAGAGTGAGACAGAAATCAATAAAAGGCTATTACAGCTACCATTAGCGCTTGCACGATTACCTAAATACTGCCCACTGGGATAAAGTTTCATACAGGGAATGAAGGAGACAAGTAGAAACAGATGGAGAGCGTGTAACTGCAACAGGAGAGGATGATGGTGCGCCATTTCCAAATCACTTGGTTGCCAGGATGAGGCCTAGTGTGTTTCCGTCATGTTCAATGAAGTCATGCAGAATAGTCATGTTCTGTCTGTTACTGGTGGTGTGGTAATGCCAATGGTCAGACAGGTGGAACTATTTGTTGTCAGATTTAAGGTGTGATGTAGATTGTCATAAGTGCAGACAGAAGTGGAGTTCCTTGGATTCAGGATGTGGTAGAGACCACTGACACCCAAGCTGCTGCTCTACAGGTAACCGACGGATGACAGACACATAGCGAACTTCCTCATAGGCCTTGTAGCTAACACCTACCTCAAGTAAAAACTACTCCATTCTTGCAGCTTGCAAGGTTAGCCAATCTGCTTGCATTTCAATAACCCCAGCGTCCACAAACACATTCTTCAGGCATGGACATGCGAGTGACGCTTAGCGTCTGAAGTTAGTCCAACTTTTTTACCTGTAAATGTATCATCTGTTCGCTGTCATGGCCGTTTAAGGAAGCAACGCACTCCGCCATCGTAGGGTAGAGGTGTCATTTAACACGCGTTAACACGTAAAAGGACACCGTACACGCAAACGTTAACCATCACGTAGCAAAAACCCAGAGACGTGGTGAGGTAGCAGCCTAGAGGAAACCTTGGCTACCGATGTAGCTAGCAACGTTGCCAGTCTGTCTCATCACTTCACAGAACAGTGTGTATGTAACGTTAACGGCTAGCAAGCACTAGATGACAGCCTGCCAGCCCGAGCACAAACATACCGTATGTCTCAGACATGTTGACCCTCGCTGTATGAAGGACTCGGTCGGGTCTTTTTGCGGTTCTCTGGGTAGTGCGACAGCTGTTTGCCCGCCGGGTTCACACCTCTTCAGGGTGTTTATCTACGATGCTAGAGGCTTCCTTGATCCACCTCCTAGCTCCTTTGCTCCGACCACTATCAGACACGGCTGCTGCGTGCTTACGTCATACGTCGTCTAGTGTTGCGTTCTCGTGTTACTGGAATTTCCATTACACAAACATTACCGACCGGACAAAGCGGTTAAAAATAATTCGGGGTTTTATTGAAATAGCAGAAATCGGACGAGTTGTGGTTCGCACACGTTACACATTTTGCCCATGGTTGGAAATCCCGTTAATGTCCCTGTAGATCATAGAGGAAATCCATAATTTATCATTAAATTAATACTTGCGCTCTTCGGTGTGTGAAAACTGTGCTTGAGCTGATTATAAATGAAAGCAAAAGACACCAAAAGGCTATTCTACTGCAGTTTTGCATTTTGTTTTGTCGTTACTTCATTCAAATTAGCAACGAGTATTTTTCAGTGTTGATAAGAAAGTGCTCACTTAGAGAACTGGAACGCATCATTAGTTGGTGTTGCCAGTTTCACCACGCTGGCCGAGCCTAATACCGGCACTTTCAATATCAATCCCAAGAGTCTTTACAATTTGTATGATTTTATTCGGTAATGTTGTCTAGTCTAAAATTAAGCGCTATCGATACTGTATTTCTGTAGTTCTATATTTCTGTAGGTGCAACAGCAAGCCACAAGGTGGCAGGCTAAGATAAAGGGACCACTCGAGACCTGCATTTTCTACAGACTTAGAGAAAACTTGCAACCCTAACCTGGATATATACTGAAGCATCATGATCTGAAAAATGTTGGTTCATTTATTTTTCTATTTATTATCATAATATTTATTTGTGCTATATTTTTTTGATTCTTCCAAATTATATTATTATAATTATATAATAATATCACGGTGCACTGTTACATTGGACATCTGCTATGTAAAATGATAGTATGTTGGGCCATTAAAACAAAAAAAGAAAGCAGTTCACAGACATGTAATGTCAAAATCTGTGGTACAGACAGTTATGGAGTTATGCATAAATGTGGTGACTTTGGCATGCAAACTACTACTTTCCCTTGGTATAAACCGCTCAAAGCAATGTCTTTTGAGGTTTTTGAGGAATGTCTGTTTTCCTGTTCTTTGCTTATTCATTCATCACCTTTCCATACCTGCATACATATCCACACATACTCACACAGAGCCCAGGGCGTGGAGTGCAGGGCCGCCCAAGGGCAACAGGTGATAAATTACAGAGCTCTCCACTCTGCTAGTATCTCTCCCAGTTCCTCCCTGCCTTTGTTCTGCTTTGGCAGATCCCCTCATCCTCCCCAGCCCTGTTAAAAGCTCTTTTCACTAAGATTAAAGACAGAAGGAAACAAGGCTCAGCGTCGTGTGGGGGCACGGATGTTTTCCTAAGGTGGGCTACAAGAAAGGCTGTCCTCAAAGGTGTGCAGCGGGCAGAAAGAAAAGAGGGAGTTTTCTGCTTCCGTTAGGTGCTCTGCTTACCTTTGAGGGCGTCTCGGTGTTCATTGTGTCTCTCTTGTCGTCTTTTTTGTCCTTGTGTCCACTGTGGGTGTCATCTACAGAACAAATATTTGTGTGGACCACAGGGCAAACATGTTGCTTGTGCATGTGTCTGGGTTGTTTGGGGATTTTGACCTTGGGGTGTTCTGTCACCAACAGCAGAGTGTCTGCTGGATTCACATGCTTTTAGATGGAAAATAGCTTCGAGGGGAGAGGGGATCTTTCATGTCACATCCAGACAGTTTTAATCCAAGATCAAAACAAAATGTGTTAACGATGAGCCGATTGGGGAAGCCCCACGTAAACCCAACAACACTCACAATGTTTACAACAAACAATGAGTCATTTTCCAGAGGAGCATTTGAGTGAATCCCCTCTTGAGACAGGTGGGTTCTGTGGTTGGCTGGCATCACTGTAAATATAAAAAGGTGTTTGTCACATCATGAGTCATTGGCCATACAGTAAAAACAAGAGGGATGTCTGACGACGTGCTGTTTTATATACAGACTCGAAGGCATTCTATGATGTCAGGGCTATTAAGACACACTGTGGTGTAAACAAAGCCAAAAGTCTGACTTCATTAATGAGTTAAATAAGTACAAGGACCTTGCAGACTGAGCTGACCGGCTTCACCTATAGAGGCGCTGTGACTGCAGCAACGGAGGTTTGAAAAACAAATAATCACACATCTAAAACCCAACTGTCAAAAAGTGAATGTGGCTCTGAGACAGACAGTGGTGTGTTGGAGTGGAGAGTGAACAGTGAAGCTCTGATTCAGACTGAGGGGGTGTATTTATGTGCATGCCTACTCTGCACAGTAGCGCCTTTGCAACTGTTTGTTTGCAAACCAGGGCATCCGTTCCAGTTTCTATCCGACCACTCTGCTCTTCAGTCTGCACTGCCTTAGTGAGTAAAAAAGCCTTGTAGGGTCACCACACAGAGCAGACACCCCAGGCTGTTTGAATTACTGTAAGCAAAAGGAATGAGAGCCTCATATTAACAAAGGGGGACTTCAGTCTTTGAAACAAGAAAAATAAGAGGATGAACGTTCCTCTTAGTTCTTCATAGTTCACGTCTTTCATCTTTCCATTATCAAGGCAGGTGTAACGCTGTCAGTTATAAGAGACAGTGAACTGCATTTTTATCTATGAACATAATGGGATGACTATGTTATCAGGTATCTGAAAGCATGATTTCATTGTGTATTTATTTTCAATCCATCCATATCTGTTTATCCTTGAGGGTCATAGGGGAGTTGGAGCCAACCCCAGCTGACATTTCTTATCTTATCTTTTCTATTCATTTTTTCCCCCTCTGATTAACCACTCTCCATTTTTCTACACAGATTAAACAACTGATATTTGTTCACCAAACCGTAAAGACTAAGAAAAAGTTAAATCTCGGTTGAGTGCGGAGGCCTAGTTCAAAGATCAAACATTTCATCACAAGAATTTTGACATGAAGGTTTTGCTAAAAAGGCCTCAGCAGACAGGCTGCTCTAGAGAGACATCTAAAATAGAACGAAGGCATCACAATTGGCCCAGAGGCCCACAGACTGATTGGTTTTCACTTGGCAGACGAGCTTCACTATACTACTAAGTAGTATAGTAGTATTAGTGCTGTGGGATTAATGCAACTTCAATTTTCCAGTTGCACAGAAGAAAACAAATTCACGTTTTGTCAGATTTAATACTGAACACAACTACAGACTCAACTGATCCTCTTATTGTGACTTCACTGTGTAGGTGGCCATGCGTTTGCATACTGAAGTGAGACCACAGATCCAAGCGAACCCAAAACAGCAACAACCCGGGCATCTCACAGCAACCGCAGCCCCAGAAGCCAAGGTGATGCCAAAGGGTTAACATGGTGCAAAGAAAGCTGCAAGCTCGATCAGGCAGGCCATTTGTACTGGTACATCCACACATGGCATACTCTACTTGCTGCGACATATATTCAACACACCCTTTGCAGCGAGGCGGCCTTTACAAGTTGTCCAAGCCCCGCCCACTCTCTGAATCACCAATGAATACGCAGCTTGTGTCTGTTGTGACTACTCACTGCAGAAACGTCAAGGATCACCGATTCATTTCAACAAGCTTTTGTTACTTACGGGCCAACGTGGATATCATGAGAGGATCTCTTGGCTCTGTCCAGTCACTGTGTGTGTGCTTGGCAATATCACTAATTATCGTCACTCAAAGCTCCTCTGGGCTTATTGTATTCTTCGGGGAAGTGAGGTCGGAGCCCAGACGCCAAACATCAACTCTGCATATTTGATATTCATGTAGTAAATCCATTCCACATGAGTTGGCTGACTGAACTAAGGATTTATGACCCAGTTTACTCGGTCACATAGAGTTTATCCATATTAACTTTGTTTTACTGGCAAAGTGACGCTGAGAAAATGCAAGCATCATTTCTGAAATGCACTCTACTCACTTTATTGGGTTCCCCTCACTAAACCGTATCCTTTAACGGTCAGTTTTTGTTGAAACTGATTTAACGAGGTCTTGATTTCAATTTACAGTCATTGAGGCTGTAGTTGTTGGAGCTGTATTTCAAATATTTTTGTCCACCCTGTTTATATCAAGGTGAGAATACATATACGTTTATTAGGTTTTTCAACTTTCAGTGAGAAAGAGTTGGGGGAGATCAGAGGACTGTTAACAGAAAGAATCCTGCTGACCTCTCCGGTGGCAGATGGCTTTCTAAAACTCCTCCATACATCTTCTACTGTCAATGCTCAAACTCACCTCTCTTCACCTCCACGCCACCAATTCTGTTCTCCTTACGCTTTTCACAGATCACAGCCTGAAGGAGAAATGTTGCTTGTGGTCTGGAGCTGACAAGAAGGTCTTATAGTGTTTGTTTATGCACTGTGAAGTAGACTTGATAAAACAATAGGTATTAATAATAATGATAATTTGACACATTGTGGAAAAAGGTGTGAATGATGACTACATTAACTTCTGAAGTAATATATCTGGCAAATTTATATTTATTCTTTCCCTTTTATTGATAAATCCCACAATCCCATGACAAAGTTTCCATTCTGTATGTGGAGAAAGCTACATTTTTTATCATGTCACAACATGAATTTCATGAAAGGTTTCATAAAATGAAAGCTAAAGAGAGCAACGTAGGAAACTTTAGTTGGGATGAGCTAATTATTTGCTGGGGGAGGGAAAGGGAACAATGGAGAAAGGGGAATGCAACCTGAACAAAGACAATGCAACAATCTCTTCCTCAGCATGGTGCTGCCCTAGTCCCCGTTGTTCAAACACACAGTCTCCTAACAAGTTATCATCAAATTGTTATTTTCATATTGCATCAGTCAGTTGCATCATAGCTTGGACCCATCAGACAAGGGTTATTGGAAGAAAAACATTACCATATAATATTTCAATCAGCAGCATGCCCCGATGTGTTTCTGTCAAATTCTTTGTGCTATTACAATAATCAATCAGGTTTTTGCCTCTTGCTATGACACATATTGACATATGGAGGGTCTTATCTGCTCTCACTTGATGCAACTTGTTAAGGAATCTGTGCATGATGTCATTCACACAGATCTGTTGTGAGGATCATCTTGCGGGTCCTCAGCGGTAAAAAGTGAGAATAGCCAGAGGCGCCACATCTCCCTTCTTCTCTAGCTGACTGACAGCGCCTGTTCTCTTTTCAGCTCCAACAGTGCAAATAAGAAGAACTCATATTTCTTCATTTAGTGGGTCTTCTGCAAATGTGGCTGTCTGTTCATCTTTCAACACGCGCTTAAGTGAAAAGACCCCTCCAGAAAACATCAAGGGGCATGCAAGACTGCACGTACACAAAGGATGATGCTTGCTGGGAAGAATAGGCTCTTTCCTTTGCATTGTATCTGTGTGTGTGTGTGTGTGTGTGTGTGTGTGTGTGTGTGGCAGGAAATCCCTGCTTCCAACAAAGCCTCATTACCCATCTCTCACCCCTGAATATACTTCATATATATAAAGCATTTATGTACAAAAATAAACAGCCTAATTATTATTTAGTCAATCTGTGCCTTGGATGTGATCTTTTCCTTCCCTGAATTGTTTTCTTTAACTCTCCTATCTCAGAGGTTATCTCTCACGTTCTCATATACCTCACTCAGTCACAAACATACAACATAGGCCAAACTCTGCCTTATCTTTCCACGTCTCTCACACCTGTCAGAAAGCCTAGGAATGTTTCCTATCTAAACTCCTCAAAAAAAGTCTGGAAACATTATTTCGCTGGATTATTCCTCCCCTTAGATAATACCAATTGGTATTGTATTTTATATCGTTGGAAAGCCTGATTAGTCACCTTTACAACGAGGTATGACTTGTAAGGACCATGCATTCATGGAATGAGTAACACGGCTAACCGTGTGGGTAGTGGCCCAAAAAACGTGCCAAAACCCCTGCAATATTCTTCTGTTGGTATTCACTCTCATTTTGAGCCTTAAGTGCTGGCAGGTGTATGCCAGTCACAGGTGTGTGACCTGATGGCACCTAACTGGCAGCACTTGTGTGCATTGGTCCTGTAACTTTGTTGAGTTTGTGTGCTCCGAGCTAAACATGCCACGTTTGTCCCTTCAGGATAAGACCCTGCAATAGGACAGTGCAAGCTGGTGTTCCGGTAGAGTGGCAGCTTTATTTGGTGTCAGCCCCGGTACCATTTCCAAACTTAGGACCAAGGTCTGTGAGACTGTAGAGTCAAAGACAGACCACGAAGTTGCCGTCCCAGGAAGACAACACCCCAGGAAGACCTCATCCTTGCTTCACTGAGGAACCGGAGGCTTTCTTTCAGAGATTTACAGGCGAAGGGGCGTAAGGGTGTTGTCTTACTGGGACGGCCACTGCTGTCAATAAGGTGCCAGTCACACACCTGTGACTCATTCCATGAATGCATGATCCTTACAAGTCGTACCTCGTTGTAAAGGTGACTAATCAGGCTTTCCAACGATATAAAATACAATACCAATTGGTATTATTAAAGGGGAGGAATAATGGACCGAAATAAAGTTTCCAAGCTTTTTTTGAGGAGTTTATATTGTTATATCTTTCAATCTTTATACTGAAGGTGATAGAAATATAATAAAGGCCGGGACGACCGGCACAAACTAGGTCAGTGGAACTCGTCTGTCCGAGTGTGTGTGCGAACAGGAGCTCGTCTCAAAGCGTTCCCATGTGTGCTCTTACAAGTTCACACATGCCTTTGGCCGGCCGGCCCTGCAGCACAGTGTCAGTGAGAGAAAACAGTCGCCCCCAAAGGATGATGTCAGAGGCCATGATGGATGACATCACTGACCACAACACCCTTCTATCCACAAATCAAAGAGATGTCTGTACACATCCTCTCTGTGTCTCAAAAAGTGGAAAAAGCTTTGCTGGCCTTTCTCTCGTTTCATTGTAATTCTAAACCAGTGCTGTTATAACGGAGGACAATTAGCGATGTGGTTTTGTAATGGTGTAAGTAAGGTTTCATCCATTTAGCGTGTAATTAGTACTGAAATTAAAATAGATTAGTCGATTAGCAAGCAGCTGGTTCCAGCTTTAATTGTGAGGGTTTGCTGCTTTTAACTGATTTGTATCTTTGTAAATTGAATATTGTTGGGTTTGACGGTTGTTCAGACAAAACATCCCTGTGGGTCATTTCTATGGCCATTTTTATCAATTTAATACAACTTACAGACTGCCAGGTAATTTAAATATGTATGTATATATATACATATTAAAAATGCTTGCAGCACATGTAATACATGTATCTGTGAACTTAAAAGGAGGGGCTGTCAACAGCCTGAACCTGCACATGTGAGTCACAAAATCCCCTCTATTGGTAACAGGAGAGAGGGTCATTGACCTCAGTTAGGTGGGTTAATCTATACGGCTAATGGGGACACCCAAAGGCCCAGGTGTGCAACACCTGTGCTTTGGTTGGAACGCTGGTGCAGGTGAGCGTGGCTCTGCTTCCCCCACTGCCTTAAGCTCCTCTAATTGTGTTCTCATCCCACATCCCCTCGAAAAGCTCCGAACACAAAGTCAGACCCGCCTCACGCTGCCGGTCTCTTTATTTTCTACTCTTTTCCTTCCTTGTCACGCAGAGGGATGTGCTACTGTGCAAAAGCAATAAAGTGTGAGTACACATACTGTACGTGTCCCATCAATAACATTGAAGAAGCCCTCAGAAAGGGACAGAAGTAGGTCTACAGAATTGAAACAGTCTCAACTAGATTGTATAACAGCATAGATCACGTCTCGAGGTCAGGTCCCCTTCTTGTGGTGAGCTTGTGATGATATGTTAGTCCCCTGTGTTTGAAGGAGTCCAGCTGGAGCTCTGTCCTGATGTCCTCTCAGAGTGTGTTTGCTGAACCTCCTCTCTTTAACCACCTTTTCATTGTCTCTCTCTCTGCCTCGTGTCCCCACTGCAAACATTAGCCACACACTTGTCATCTTGGCTTAATTAAAGGGCTGAACTTGGCTAAACGTGTCCACCCCCAATCCGCTCTCCTGTCCTTAACCTCTCCAGTCCCCATTTCCCTGAATCAGTTCATAAAGACTCATTCTGCTGAAGGGTCAGGGCTGACTTGACTGTCTCAAAGGACTCCTAGTTAATGGAGTTAAACCCTGGTCCAACAGTAGGTCTGGGGTTAAATTGCCTGAAAGGTGGCTGAACAGGACACAATGGAGCCTGGGGATTATCTTTTGTGGAAGTGACACAGTTTTGAGGCTGAGTAGGGGGGTCAGGGGTCCTTTTGAGCTCACTTGGGAAAAGTGGCAATTTAGCCAATCCCTTCTTTAGTTACTATGACAACAATACCTCTGTCTCACACACCACACACACACACACACACACACACACACACACACAGTGTAAACATGCATCTTGTTATAATCCGGTCAATCCCACTATTATTTTACACTACTTTCATCCACGTTTCTCCCAGAGTTGAGACAAAAGAGCTTTAGCCCCCCCCCCCCCCCCCCCCCAAGGCAGAAACAAATAACCTCCACTGGGATCTCTCAGCAGGATGCTTCAGCGGTGCTGATCACGTTCCCGTGTCCAGCAGCTGAGTGACAACCTTTTGGTGTTTCTCTGCTTAAGGTGTGACTTTACCTTACAGTAAACACTGAGAACATATGGACAACATGGGGAGTGTACCTTGCAAGACGCCCGCTTCTTCTTCTTCGTCTGTGAAAGCTTTCAACAAAAGCACAGTTACTCACCTGTGTAAATGTGGTGTTGATTATGCCAAGCCAAATATCGCCCTGATGCTGTGATTGCCATGGAAACACAAAGTCGATTTGTCTTCATATAAACAAACAAAGTCTCTCAGGTGGAAAATGTCAGATCTGGGTGCAGCTCTCGGGTGACTTTTAACTTTGTGGATGAAACATGAAATTAAAGTCTTAGGAAACTCAGGTGGAGACGACACCTCTCCTGAGGTGTGGATGAATGGGGGTAGGAGTAGGACTGTCGCGATAAGCAATAAATCAATTAATCGCTTGATAACTTTTAATGAGCTCGGTAACTTTGCCAGCCGCGATGATTTACATTTTTCCTTGCGTCTCTCCACCAGAGAGACTGGATGACAAGAGTTTTCACTCCGGTGCATCACCCTCTAGCCCTCGTCACGTGTCGTGTCAGTTACCTGTCAGCGTAGTCTCTGTGTGGGGAGACGGACCCCTGGTGTAGCGTGTAGCATCGGAGCCCCGCTAGTAGCAAACACGCTAGTTGAGATTTGGAGTTTTAAAAAGATGGAACTGGTTTCAAAGTCAAACGCGGCAGCTGCTGTGTGGAAACACTTCGGTTTCAAACAGGATGACCGCGGTGAACCACTCAACCTGAATGAGCTGGTATGTCATTTGTTCAAAAACAAAACAAGCAACTAAACGCGGCAATAAAACAAACCTGCATCTCCGCCTAAAGCATAACCATCCGATGCAGTTTTCCCAGCTGGGGGAAAGTGCAGTTGTCAGCTCCAGTTGTTTTTCCAGAGCCTACTTCTGCTGCAGGGTCTTGCACTGGTACCGTTTTTTGAGCTGAGCTAATTGGGCTCGGAGGCCTTGAATGACTTGCTTCTCAGCATGAAGGTTAATGTAGTTCTGCCAGCAGGCTGAGCCCTGTAAGTTCAGGCTCTCACTCATGTCATCTAAGGCCTCCTCTTTCTCAGAGAGGTCTTCTTTCAGGGTCTGGATCTCCCCCTGCAGCTGCCGGATAAGAACAGGGTGACCTCCATCTCAGCCTGGAGGTTCATGAAGTTCTCCAGGCTGGTTGAGGACTTCAGGTTCTCCTCTTTCTGGAAGTTCTGGGGTCACTTGCCCTCTTGAGCTTCTTGAGGCCTTCTCCCGATTGAAAAAACATTTCTTCAGGGTCTTCTGCCGTTTCAGCTCGTCAGCGAGCTCCATCCTCTTGCTGTGCTCGCCAGCGCTTATTTTGCTCCAATTTATTTATTGTTTCGGTTGTGTGTTTTTTTTCAAGTGCATTTTTGTTAAACTAGATTGAGAGTCCATTTTATTTATTGTTTTTGGTTGTTTTATTTATTTATTTTGGATATTTTAAATGTTTTCCAGTTCTCATGTTAAATATTCTTTAGAAATAAACGTTTTGATCTTTGAAAGGGTGTACTTGCATTATTATGCCATTATCATTATATCATTTAAAAATGGTCTCAAAACGGCAATATTATCGCTGATCGCAATAATTTCTGGGACAATTAATCGCCCAGAAATGCATGCAGCCATGTTGAATCAGCTCCCTGCAATCTTAACTCAGAGCTACAAGTGGCTGCCGGCCAGGACAGGCAACCCCTGTGACCTCACTTCCTCTACCTTGTAGACACACACACACACACACACACACACACACACACACACACACACACACACACACACACACACACACACACACACACACACACACACACACACACACACACACAATGTCTGGGTTGGTTATTGCATGTGCTCATGGGTATGCAAGTGTGTGTGAGTGTGTGTAGTTCTTTCATTTCCTCTGTAATCTGTTAATCATAGAGCCCACCTGGGGGCTGTAGCCTCTGTTAGCACAGCACTCACTTTCCATGATGTCACCAACCCCCCCCCCCCCCCCCACACACACACACACACACACACACACATAGCTAAAACTACAAATCTGTCATCTTGGAAAGGATCCATGTCTGAAACTTCCACATTTAAACATTCTTGTTGGTATTGTGTGCTGTGATACTTGAATCCACTTTGTTTATAACATTTACTTGCACAGTGACAAAGATGCATTTCAGAAAGTAACAGAGAAAGATTTTGAAAGATAGGCCTACACTTTGTTGAAGTGGCTAAAGTTCGAGCCCACAACAACAGTGCACATGTGACTGAGGAGAGCTGCCAAGAGTCTCAAATAACATTGCACTATTTTGAAGTGTTTGTTGTTGTGGGTTTCAACAGAGAAGAGAAACTCAGGAAGTTTACTCTAGGCTTCCACAGATTGTGTTTTGTCTATGAGGGTTTATCTTGATTCAACTCACCTTAGGAGTCTTCGAAAAGGTTACAAACCAGCTTATTAACTGATATTTAATGAGACAAAAGTGTTACAGGAACTGCAAAAAAAATGTAAATGTAATCTGAGGAATCATCCATGAAATTGAATCAAAATGACTCATAGTTCTGAAGGCGAAACCATACAAGTGTGTGGATGTCCAGATTACAGAAACTATTTTAGTCCATATATAATATTATAATGAGCATTTCTCACGCTGGTACACCTGTTTTATTTTATGGGATTATCATCTTATCTAATAAGCCTTTCTTTTCAGCTTCAATACCTTGGATGCTTTTATGGAAACATCACGTCATCCACCAAACAGAGCAAACAACAAGCCATATATATTCTGATCTCTCAACACATTACACAGCACTCTTCTCAACACAATTCATACTCACTTATGAAGTGATGAAATACTATAAATGAAAGGTTTCACTTGAGGGCTGTAAACAGACCTGCAGAGGGGAGGAGTGGAGCTTCACTGCCATAAAGCGTCCTTTGTGTGTGTGTGTGTGTGTGTGTGTGTGTGTGTGTGTGTGTGTGTGTGTGTGTGTGTGTGAGAGAGAGAAACAAAACACAAATCTATCAGCACATATGGATTTTGAATGAGGGCATGTGTTTTGCAATAGGTTATATGTGGTGTGTGTGTGTATGTGTGTGTGTGTGTGTGTGTACATGAAGAGACTGTATAGTTGCATAACAGTAGTGTGCCTGGATATACAACAGCAACATATAAAGTTATTGTATGTAATTTGTTAGCAAAAACCCTCCCAACATAACATCAGCAGAGAGTTTTATTTGTTTTAAACCAACAAGTGAAAACGGATGTGACTCAACCATATGGACCAGAAAACCTAAAGATCTATAAGGGGCTGAAAGCAACACAGCTGAATGGGAATTAACATTTTCACTGGGGTCTGGCACAATAAACCCTTTGATATAAGGGAAGCCATGCAATTAATTTGTATCCCTATTAGAACTTTTAATAAATAGATTTGACTTTTAAAATGAGTATTTTCTTAATATGCACAGTGTGTTGCATCTGTATATAATGGGCCTCCTCTTGGATCAGCACTGGAATGCAAGCATACAGTACTTGAAAGTCACAGCGTAAACATACACAGGCAGAACTCCCAATCTGAGTCACAGTATCGAATAGTGTTACTCCAATAAGGGTGGAAAAACTCCAGCACACTGTTTTGTTTACTGCTGGTGTATTTTTTTAACAATGCGTTTCTATCCTTTAGTATTAAAACTGTGAATAATATATGCAAAATGCCCAATAAGACACTATCCTTAACATCTTTTGAAGTGAATCTATAATGTTGTTCCTACTGCTTTTCTTATTTCTGTATTATTGTAATATAATATAATGACATAGTATATCATAGTCACACATGGATTTGAGTTTAGGGTGGTATATTTAAACCTTACACCCGTGCCTCAGCTGGAGTCCGTCTATTTGTATTTTTTAGAAATATTTTTAAAAGGTGGGATCATATTATCCCGGTTAGCAGCTCACAGATTTTCCACCACAGCCAAGGTATTGCCTGGCAGGATTGTTATCCTCCGCTGGACAGAATCGAGGCCATCATTTGTAAAATACACAGCAATTTGCCAGTAAAATAACCAGCTTCTACTAGCCATTCAAATAAATCACTTAAAGCTCCCTTTGACACAGCACTGGCTAGACATTCCCTAATAAATGCTTGAAGTGAACGCACACTCAGCAAGGGATCTAGGTTGCCACACATATACAGACATCAGACACATTTATACACATAAGCGCATGAACAGAGACGCGTACACACACAATCTCCCCACATCATCCTGTACGGCGTCGCTCTTGATCCCCTCAGCCTAAGCCAGTCTGCTCTGCCTCCCTTCCCAACCCAAACAAGCTCACGTTTGGAGAAGAAATTGGTCCAATAAATCAAAACTGTAACCAACACCAGCACCACGCCTGTGTTTCTCTGTCCCCCTGACCCCGGGAGCCCCATTAAAGAGCTCTAGAAGGGGTCCGGGGAGGAAACGGGGCAGCCTGAACTCCTTCCTCTCTGGGCTGCCTGGCCCAACGCAGCACACGGCACAGCACGTTTCCCACACACTGTTGGGGTTCACCTCTGACTTCTGACCCTACGGAGGGGGGCTGGATTGAGGTAGAGGGGGACCACCCAGTCAGGCTGGAAGGGGGCCCCCTGGGGATGGTACGGCTGAGGGTGTGGGGCTTCAGGAGACAGCATTATAGTGGGTCAGGGAAGAAGATCAGAGACATGTATTTGGTGGTGGATGGGTTGGAGTTGAGCAGAGGATGGGAAAAAAAACAATGAAGGAGGTGTGAAAGGGGCTTTAAACTTTGTGAATGAGTGTGGGGGGGGGGGGGGGGGGGGGGTCACTAAGTACTTCTAAACCTGGGTTCCCAACCTGGGGTCCGGGTGCCAAAGCTCACAACAACACTTTAGAGTTTATACAAAAGGTCTGTTTTAAAAGGACCACTCAAAAATGGCCACATTCTGTTTGAACCTGGGATTTCTGCATAGTTGCAGATAAAGATCAGACTACACTAACATTATTGGTATTATACAAATTGTTGAATTCGATTGTAGTGGCGGCTGCATGGGATTGTTTCTGAATCCCTCAGGAGGCTGGGAGGCACGACCCTGAACGACCAGGACAGACGGAGAAAACAGTAAAAATGATGCTCGTATCACCTGAGGGTGGAGCCTCACTTGACTCGTGTGATTATGTTGCTCCGTATATAATCTGGGAGACGAAGAACCTCGCTGACTGAAGTCAATTACGGTTGGTGCTAGAGGGTGGAGTGATAGCATTAGTGCAGGAGTGAGTAGGACTGATGGAGTGAAGATAGACTGATTCTCCTCTTGGGTTGTAAATCTCTCCTTTATCACCAACCAAATAATAGTCCCGGGCATTCACTCAGGCAGGAAGGCGCCCCAATAAAGCTGCCGGATTGTGCCGACACATCATTACTGAAGCCACAGTCATTCGCATTTCAATGTTATTTTGTTTTCACTAACATTTTTGCACGGCGATATTGTGAGCAGGTTTTTTTTGTTTTTGGCATCTGAGATTGGAGAGACAGCAACCACCTCATCTTTTTATTCACATGAGTGTTTTCTCACTTCATCCTCTGGATTTATTTACAGAGACCAATTTCCTTAGGGACAATAAAGTCTATATTATATGTTTGCAGGCAAATAGCTTTGGAGATGTAGTGACATGAATGTAAAGTAAGATTTCAAATATCAGGAAACATGTTTACTCTCTGCATAAATCAGGGTCACAAATGTCTTTCAAAAGGCTCTGTATTTTCCTAACATGTCAGAGGAAAGTTCATTAGTTGGTAACTATCTTGGTGCTTTAGTGAGTATGTTGCAACAGGATGCAGTGGGATTGAATCACAGTGAACTACAGTGGCCATGTTGCAATGCTGTGACTCATCGATGTGTATTTAACACATGAGGAGCTCAATAAGGAATAAGTGATGGCAGGTTTTAATAAGATTTAGAGTGTTAATCGCAGCTACACACAGAGAATGCAGATGGCATGTGAGCGAGTTATAAGCTGTAGAGGCCATAAAATACAACGTAAATGATTGGTGTGATGCACCACATTGATCTCATGTGGTCAGAGCCGACATACTGCTACTGTCACGGTGTCCTGACCGGGCATCACGTTGCGTTTGGTGTGTGAGTGTGGCAGCGGCGGACTCACTAACTAGATAACGCATGCAAACGGGAAGAGAGGAACAGGCAAAGAGAGTAATGAAGAAAGAGTGACAGTGGAAACAGAGCAACAAAGAGCACAAACACAAAGAGATTTGACAGGAAGGAATGTGCCGGCAGGTAATGCTGGGGCCCAGGAAGAAAGGAGACATGGGAAAACATGGAGGGGGGGGGACAATAGCAGTGGTGTGTGTGTGTGTGTGTGTGTGTGTGTGTGTGTGTGTGTGTGTGTGTGTGTGTGTTAGGAGGTGGGCTGTAGCAGAGCCCAGGGGTAGATCGGTTTACCCACCACCACTTACCTGCTCAGCACAGCACTCACGCTGGGAGCAGGCCTCAAAGGGAAACGCATCAATGACTGCTATTCATATCAGTACGTGTGTGTGTGTGTGTGTGTGTGTGTGTGTGTGTGTGTATGTGTGTGTAACAGACATGAGCCGTTGATTAATTGATAAGGAGATAAGGCGGGGAGGAAATCTTTCAGACGTTTGTCAGTTGCATACTAAAACAAGCACAGATGTTTGAATTCCGGTTCCTGTGAACTTTAAAGAGAAAAAAAAGAGTCTTGCAGTAACTCCTTCAAATGAGCTGCTCTCTTTAATTACACCAAATCACAGAGTGCATTAACACATTTTCTGGCACTGACACAGAGACGAGATTATGTAATGATGTTTTGTTGATTTCTCCGTTACACACAAACATCACATTTGGAAACACGGGTAATGATGGTACAAGGTTAAATGGCTCGCATCACATGAAACCCCGTGAGCCAAACATTTGGTTTCAGCAAATTAAGTAGTGGGGGGGTGTTATAGAGAATCAACACAAAGGGGATTTTGGTTTGACAGCACAGAGATATTGTGTTTCTAATATTCTTTACTAATTTTTAAGGCGGATGGATTTAGATTTCCTTGTCTGGGGAAAGGCTGTAAATATTCTGAGCCCCAAAATCCCCTTTAACAAACGTTTCGTGTCTTGTTCAAGTAAACTCGCCAACTCAAAACACAAAAAAGGCACAAAGAGACTGAAGATTTATCCTCACAACCACACTGGGAAAGTAACAAAGTCACATAGTTTACTTACGGACACTTTATGGTACATAAGTATCTCTACTACTACTTTATTCTTCTATTCTGCTATAATAGTGATTTTATTGGGCAGCTATAGTTACTTTACAGATTGTTTTACATTCAACACAATTGTTTTAGATTAAATTAGGCAGCAGTATATACATGTGTTTAAATTAGCTCTATCTCTACCAGCTACCTTAAAATGCTGCTTCGACATCCATATGGCAATATTACTATTTCAGCTCATATAACAGATCATAAAAGGGGGGGAAACACAAATCTCTGTTTTAATAAGGTTATATAACAGATTTGTTTTTTGATTGGGACCACAAACTGTTTTAGCTTCATATTTGTGTGCAGACTTTTTTTAATCTTCTCATCTAACTCTCAGCAAGACGGCAAACTTCCTAAACTCTCTGTATAAATCCTGCCAAAAGTATAAAACACACATGCACTGATATTTTAGACTATATTGTGTATGGTTTAGTAAGCATTTTATCCATAATCAAAATCAACAGATTACTGATTTCACTTCCAGGCTGTGCTACATTCCTGCTAATTAACTAATATTTGCATCAAAATAAGGCTTTGACTAGAGTAGTTCTTCACCTGAATTTAATGCTTTTTCATTTAGCCCGTTTATAATGCAGTATATTCCTCTTCTACTCTCCAAAAGTGAAGCCAAACCATACCGATCACTCCTGCTGGCTGTTGGTTTAGGAAGCAGGGGATTTGATGTGTAGCAGAGCACACGTTTTTAACTTATCACAGTCGATCGTGCTGATTTATTTGGGATGAACAACATTTTGATCGCAATTAATATTTGA
>NC_139924.1:5388913-5456413 GCF_963514095.1 Eutrigla gurnardus | reverse complement strand
CCCCACTCCTCTCCTTTTCAACTCTCTCCACCTCCTTATCTGTTCCCCCTGCCCCCCTCGTCTGCCCCCCCATCTCCTTTCTTTAAACGCCCCATTTCTCCCCCGAGCTCAGGTTGTCTTGGCAGGATTTGCACCTTTGCGCCCATCATTTACTTATCCTACATCCCCTAGTTATGTCATACCCTCTGTCTTCAGCCCCGAGGCTCCTGTCGATCAACAGGCCATAAAACAGCACTCCACCGACCAGGCCCACTTCCCAGCAGCTCACAGACGCACACCAAACTACACTTTGCTGTTTTTCTGACCTCTTTTCTAGATTTTATTTAGTAGTAAAGTAAGTTGCTGTGTTTGCACTTCTAATCTAAGGTACAGAGATGAGACAGCATTTGCGTTAGCCAGCGCGTCTTAAATAGGCCACCGGCTTTATATAACACAGCGGCCTCATCCAGCGGCCGGTCGGGTCTGTTTATCTTACTATATTTATGTTACTGGGTGTTTCTAGAGTCTGAGTCACTCCCCAGTCAGTGGGGTCCGCAGCTGCGAGTGCCGTGTTATTGGATAAATGTCGGATCCAAGTCTGTTTAATGCATTTTGACTGTAAAACACTTGAGTATAATTTAAAGGAAAATGCATTCAGTAAGTACGACAAGTTTGTGGGTTGTGTGCGTCTGTCAGTCTGTTGTTCATCGGCGTGTGCGTGTGTGTGTGGATGAATAGAACATAACAGCAGGGTTTGGGGTGGGTTATGTAACGAGGGGGGTGATGGAAGAACGGAGTAATGCATCAGGGCGGACATACAGCACACAGTCTTTCCATGCTGTGACATGTCGGGATGAGAGAATGCCACCTCTTGTTTATCTGCGTCTCCGCAGCCATCAATAAGGCTCTTTGACGGAGACACAGATACGCTGTGACATCCGTCAACCTGCCGCTCACTCCCACCAGCCGACCCCTGAAGCCTGAACGCTCCACCTCCATGAAACAAAACATCCATTTAACAACATGAACATGGCATAATATTTGTGTTTAATTGCATTCTTTCTTAAACAACCCGTAGCTGTTTTTCTTTGGCCTCCACAAACTATCACATGCTCGCTACAGTCAGCTGCTCAGTGCTCGTATCGTTTGAGATAACAGATCCAGGACCAGTCTGGCACAATAAGGACACGTTGTTATGAACACAGAGCCAGGTGAAACAGCAGACAGACACCCCGATGACAACACTGTTTAAACAGATGTCAGGTGTCACAGACTCAGTTTTTCCGCGGCCAACGGAGCGTCGGCTCAACATTAACTCACTCAGCGGCAACTTCATACTAACGACAACAATTAGGTTACTGTGGCATTCGATATCCTGCGATGTGATTTTATGCATCACTGTGACTGTAGGGTCAGATATGCACCGCGGCCCTCAGTCTGTCTTGAATTTGCTGCCTGACTCATTTCCAGTGAGCGTTTGCGTGTGGAGTTCGGGGAGCTGATTTCGGCGTGGAGATCGGCCTGCCAGTCTGGAGTGAGTCTATCTTTAGGCCCACGAGACATCTGCAGCAGCTGGCCGAACGCAGTCACCGGGCAAACATTCATTTTAGGCTACAGACGGCGACAGAACGTCCAAATGAGAGAGAAGGAATGAAGCTCTTCTCAGTGAGCGACAGCAGAGATGGGAGATGCAGCGTGTGGGGAAGGATAAGCTATTGTTAAGGCAAACTGAGCACAAGCTGCAAATTACATAATTCATGATAATCAAGAAAACCGGAAGGCTTTCCACAATGACAGGAGGTCTGTTACAGTGCAAGAAATAATGGACATATTTAAATCTAAGAGAGCTGAGGCAGTCAAATTACTTTTCTCCTGCTGACTACTAATCTGCAGCATATTGAGAGGAAGGCAATTCCATCTGGATTTAGTTTTTGTCAACATCATGAGGAAACATTTGAAAAGTTATAATCCTTAAGATTTCCGTCCTGGTTTATGTAACAACACCTAACAGCAAGGGCAGCCATTAAAATGAACATTACATTACAGAGAGGCAAGTATAGCATGTTTAAAGTATTCTAACTTTAATTAACACAAGTTGCACTGAATGCATTTCCTAACATGTATGTTCTTTTAACACGATATCAGCTGATAGCCATGATTAGGTATTCTATGGTTATGTTTGAGCACTGAAATATCTTGGTCACAGTAAGGGAAGGATTCAACAAGGACTTGAAGCACAAGACATGACGAACACCTTTTCACTGGAAAGAAAGAAAGAAAGAAAGAAAGAAAGAAAGAAAGAAAGAAAGAAAGAAAGAAAGAAAGAAAGAAAGAAAGAAAGAAAGAAAGAAAAAGCCCACTGAACTTTATCTATGCAGCAAATTTGTCATCAAAACATCATGGCAAAAAACAAACAAAAAAAGTGTACATTTCCAGGAGGATTGGATTTAGTATGGAAGATAAATCTGCAAGAACATACAATTTTAACGTCTAAACAGTCACTTTAAATGTACCACAAAAGGCGATGATTGGAAAGATAGATGGAGTCTATCAGAATGTGAATGATGAATGATTACAGAGCGGTTGTTCATGCTGCAAAAAACGTTATGTAAGAGAGCTATTTGCCTGAGGGACATGTTCCTGCTCTTACACTCAGCAGCAAGTGACAGGAATCCACTGTGTGACTGCAGAGAAAAACACTATAAAGTCATGCAGCAACACTACTGGTGGGTCTGATATGGTGGAAACACCAGGGAGGAGGATTGTGAATTAGGAGGTTTTACTCCCTCCAGGTAAATGTAAAAGTTTATAGCACAGTGTGTGTCGACAGTCATCAGCCTCAGTTGATATTCATATTCAGCAGCAGACTGCCCTGGTCTTTCACACAATATATACAGACCATAAACACACATGATGCTCACACACACACACAGAAAGAGAGAGAGGCATGCACTGGCTGACAGAGAGAGCGGTTGTTCCTCCAAGCCCTCCCTCGGCTGGCAGCTCCGAGACGCCATGCGTCTATATTTCAAAGGCCAAGGTCAGAGCGGCCTGCATTCACCAGGAAGTTACCCAGTAATGAGACCAATTAGGAGGCAGCCGCAGAGAGGTATTCATTCTCTCTTTTCCTCTGTCTCTCCAGAATAAAGCCTCACTTTGTCCTCGGAAATGATCCACATTTTTTACAAAACCTTTAAAAACAATAAATAGAGCTACTCCTTGATTTGGCTGCAGCTATCATATGACTCTTTTTCCCACAGCCGGGCTGAATGGCACCACTTTCATTTTGACTCAGATCACACTCCCTCCCCGTCGTCTCCGCTCAGTCTTAACCTCCCTCTGTCTCTCCCAAACTTTCTGTATCTAATTCTCTCCCTCCGTCTCCCTCCCTTCTTGTCTCTCTGCGGTTCACTCCCATCAGAACACACACACACACACACACACACACACACACACACACACACACACACACACACACACACACACACACACACACACACACACACACACACACACACAGTTTGGTTCCCATAGTGGCCATCATGTATCCATTAACGACCATCTGTGCCGTTCAACCTTGACTGAGACAATGAACCTCTGCATGCTCACTTCATCAATCAGCAGGGGATTTACAGTAAAGTAGTACAAACTTTTAAGTAAGAATACATACAAGTATCAGCAACAAAATGTACTTTAAAGTAAAAGTAATTCTGCAGCAGGATGAACCCCGTCTGTGTGATATGTATTAGAGTATTTCATTATTATTATTAGAGAGGCATTCATATTTAAAAAGGGGGCACATCATCATGAGACACCAGTATTGTTCATAGTTTAATTAAATATAATTAGCTGTATAATGCCTTGTGTGGCTCTTCTGTGGGGAGGTCTAATGAAAAATGGTATTGTGTTGCATTGTGGGAGGTGGGGGATCGAGAGTATTTGGAGCTTAGACCTCAGACGCTTTTCTTTCAGTCTCTCGTGACAACAGTATTAAAGCACAATGCTAAATTACTGGATTGTATCCACTAATGTCGTAAATCATCAAAGTGAATTTTAACAGTTTAATATATTCTGTGGCATAAATTTAATCTGCACTATAATTTTCAGTGACAGCAGTTATAAAAACAGCGCGGAGAAGTTTTGAACTTCAATATTTCACTTTATTGGCAGCAACATGGCGAACATAAACACAGCAAACCACCTGTAAATGTGCACATCACCCGTGGATTGTTGAAATGTAAAAACAGTCGATGAAATGGAGAAACAGTGGAAGCAACTTAGAACACAAGGTTAAATACAGTAATAAGCTAAAGAGTAACTAATGAAGCTTTTAGTGGAAGTTCAATGAGGATGACTGTCAACTGTTCTCGACTCATCTGGAGGTTCAGCTGCTCAAAATCTAAAATAAATAATCAACTTGGAGCTGCACCGAACCAAGTCATTTTGTAATTACCAGAGCAACACAGCTACTATTAAACTGTAGGTATTTAGACTGAATCCTGAAGCAGGTTCTCTTATTCTTCTGGTGGTGAAAGCAGCTTTGCTGCTGACAAACACCAGACGTCATGACCCCGTTTCCAACGTGTCCAAACCCTCTCCCTGCTCTTAACAACTCAACTCTTCCTGATGTTTTATTGGCCGACGCTCTGCAGACCAACAAAGAAAAGAATTAACGGTTCAAACTGAAAAGAAATCGGACAAAAACACCTCAGTCAAAAGCATCAAAGCCATTTTGTGGCTTGAATAGCGAAGGTTGGGTGGTGGTTTGACTACCTTTCAGTGGTGCACTCCCAGATAAGCCTTAGCTAAATACAGAGATAAAAGCAAATGGATGATGTGCATTCATGTTGCCCAGTGGCATCACAAAGAGACTTTGCTCTTATAAACTTTACTGGAAGTGACTGGTTACATACACAATGTCAACGGTGGATGGGAAAGGGCAGCGAATGAGTCTAAGAAGAGGACGCTGAAAATAATGGAAAACAACAATAAAAGTGCACGAGTTAATGTTTAAATACACAAAGAGGGTCATAGTTAGGTTGAAGATATTTCTTCTGATGCGTTGTAAAGCAAAACCTTAGTGACTTTAGTGAATCAATGCAATAGTACACTTAATTGCATCCATTAATCACTTCTTTTAACCATTTTTCCACAAAGTGTCTGGATGCATTTCTCCTGCATGCAAGGCAGCCATTCACTTCCATTCATTTCAGTACGTTATGAAAATGTCCTTGCAGTCACTTGCTTGAGATCAGTAATCCATCACAGTTAACATCACGTCTGTCTGTTGTCAAAGATACGGTATCATTGCCTACGGTGCAGAGAATTCACATCCATCACTTTCAACTTTCAAATCTCAACGATCTAAAATAAACCACAACATGATATGAATAACGATTGTTATTTTAACGTTTATCTGAACTTCTTGCATCTTGTTGTCTCCTCAGATCACGTTGTTACAGACACTTAGTCTGGACAGTGTCTGGGGTCAAGGCCCTCCTACAGAGCTCCTCTCATAGGTCACATCCTGTCCGAAGGGGGAGAAAGAGGGGGCTCCTCTTACTGTGGGAGGTGGGAGGCTGGAGGTCAGAGGTCAGGGCTGCTTTCTCAGGTTTCAAAGCTAGCTGGGGGCTGAGGTCATAGGGTCTCCGCTCTAGTTAGGGCCGCCGTGTCTTTGTGCATCACAGTAATGGCTTCCGCAATTAAACACTAAAAATGGAAGCATTTATATCCTCTTGAACGAGGGCGACGATCATCTGGATGTTTTGGCCAAAGTCACGCGAGCCGTCTCCGGGTGCTCGTTACCTGATGTGTGCCGGAGCACAACAGTGATTCTAGTGTGTGTTGTTTCGTTACTGTGGGATTACCGAGCGATCAATCATTGAGGGCAGCTCTGCTTTTGACTTCAGTGGACAAACACGACCTCAGTGTGAGCTCACTGTCGGGGATGAGAGACTACTGGGTCTGACAGATTCAGGAGAGCGTGCATGTGTGTGTGTTAGTGGTTTTGGTGGTAATGATGGAAGAGAGAGACTAGTAAATACCTTGTAGTTTATGGAAGAGTGTGGTTAGGAAGTAAAGGACAACAGAGAGGACTACGAGATATAGTAGGATGAACAAGAAGGGAACATTGACAAATAGAGAAAAAAAATATATATATAAAAATACCATTTGTGAGCAGACCCTGAAACTTGGAGGTGGAGAGTGAATGGAAAAGATAGAAAAGAAAGGGACTGGGATTACCTTCTAAAGGTCATTCAGCTGGGCAGGGGCCTGAAGAATAAGTCATTGTTTTTGGTATTCGTTCAGGAAAGCGAATGCAGATATTTAGAAGTGGGATAAAGGGCAACTCTAGAAAAAGAGCGGGGGGGGGGGGGGGGGGACAGAGTGTGGGTGTGGAAGAAACAAAAGAAGACGAGAGAAAGGCTGCCAAGAGTGAGGATGATAAAGAGGAGCACCAACTAAAGAACAAAATGTGCAAAAAAAAGAAAAGAAAAGCAGTGAAGAACTAAAAAGTGCTTCAGATGTACAACAAGTTGAACCCTGCTGTTTTCCAGCGAGCTGTGAAATCGCTCCACTGTACAGCGTCAGGGAAGCGGAGTGCTTGTGCAGGTGATATCTCAGTTACCGATAAAGAGCTTTATGCACAGTGTGGCGTGAGCCGCATAGGGAGAGAGGGACACACTTACATAACTGGCCTCATAACTGCCAACAGCTGGCTTGGACTGGGCCTGCAGCACCAAAGCCTCTGCGGGTCCAGATCCAGATTGCATGCGTCTGTCAGTGAGTACAAGCAGAGAGGAGAACGGATAGTCGCTGGCCACGAGACGTTCTGTTTCCCGTCAAGATGCAACTCCTCAGTCTGAGCAGCAGATGTGTGTTGATCACGAGCCAAGAACGGAGAAAAAGGGTCACACAGCCACTTTACACTGGTCCACTTCATTCATTTCAAACAGTTTGAAACTAATGATGAGGCGATGCAACACGTCCCAGCTTCAGGCACTCACTTCATTAAAACCATCATAAACATGAGGTAAAGTGTATATTTTCAATGCGTCATTGAAAGATGACATAACTGGAGGTTCAATAAAACCTGTGATATTTATTACATTATGAAAAGTTTTACAAATGTGATTTATAGTTGTGTTCAAGAACGCCGCCGTGGATAAGGTTTGGTCAGGTTCAGGCACTTGGTTGAGGTTAGGTACATCTTGTGGTTTGGGTTGAATTCACCGCAGCAATGTTAGCAGCTGTGTGAGGCTGTGGCTTTGAGCTAAATGCTCACGTTGGGCACGTGGGAAACATGCTCACAATGACATGCTGATGTTACGGAATAATGTTCATGTTAGTTTAGCTTGTTAGCGTGGTTATTTACTTCTCTGCAGCAAACACAAGTAGGGCTGATGGGAATGTCATTAATCCTGCCGGTATTTGGTCATAAACCAGAGTGTAGATGAAAGGATAACCAAAGGTATTAGAACGCTTACAAAGGGGACAGGAATGTTTGACCCATACATCTAATAGTCCAAAGAGGTGGATCAACCCTGAAAAACACTACGACCAACAGACCAGCAACAGTCTGGAGCCTTGCTGCTAAAAATGACAACAATCCTGGCTGAGGTTAAAAAAAACAAGACAATGCTGATTGTTCTCCCATGTCAAATATAGACATGTTGTTGACCGTCCATAGACCCGACTTCCTCCCTCTGCTGACTTTGTGGCTCCATAGTAATGTCACACTAGTCCCTCCTTTGCTGCAGAAAGACAGGAGTGAGATTCCTACGGCTGCTAGATGACTTTGTAAAACACATTTACTGAAACGACCAAAGTCTGCCTTTTTTGTCTCAATATTTGTCTTGAAGCTCAGTTCAAGTTGCACGTGTGGGTCAAAATTATCAAGGTTTACTTTCGCAACAAGGACCAGTTTGGTCCATCAGTGCAGTTAAGCTGGTCAGGCCACTAATGAGTCACAGGGGTGGGTAAATAATCAGCTTCCACCTCCGTCATTATCAGTGACCACTAAACCCGTGGACTGATTTCACTGGCGTGTGTTTACTCTGGGAATAAAACAGCACTTTTGTTGATAATGTAAATTCTGCATGGATGTTTGAAAACACTCTGTCAGGGTGTGTGATCAATATTAAAACCAGTGCGTCACCCATATGTTATCTGAGGTGTCTTTGTCCTGTGTGCATCAGTCAAACTGAAGGCTATTGGATTTGCAGTCCAAACAATGGTAAACCGCAGGACGACATCAAGGCCAGGGGAAACACAACATAAATCTGTGTGTGTGTGTGTGTGTGTGTGTGTGTGTGTGTGTGTGTGTGTACACATAGGTTTACAACACACACACACACACACACAGGGTATCCTTATCTGTCCCATATGAGAGATCAAAGCACCACAGGCTTCAGCAATCAAACAGGGAATGAGGGAACGCCAACAAAATAAACTGATAAAGAGAGCAAGTGATAGAGGCAACAGAAAGAAAGGGGAAGCACATGATGACGAGATACAAACATGAGCCCAGAGAGGACAGAGAGAGAGAGAGAGTATTCACGTATGTCCCAGAGTAAATGAGGTCACTACACCCATGAGCCATTTCAACACAGAGAACAATGTATGTCTCTGGAGGCCAATCAGATAACGTCGGCCAAGTGGGCTGCAGCTGTGAGCCAATCACAATCTCTGCTAGTGACATCAGATGTACAGTTGGATTCAAACCAGGGAATATGATCTACTGCGGAAAGGAAAACTTAAAGAGTGGAAATCCAAACCTTATTGAATTTGACCCTAAAGCCTCTACTCCCGTGCTCCAGTTTCGTCAGCGACATCACTTCCTAGAGTCAGGACGGACTCCTTTTCATGCACCAGTTACAATTTGGCACCAAACACCGAAACCACATACAGGCAACTTGAGACGCTCCGCTACCAGCAGATGCTCTCCTTATCAAGAAGCACACATCATCTGGCCGTCGTCTTAAACACCAGATAATAGAAATGCAAAATGTTTACATCTTAATCTTTTAGAACACACATGGAATTCAGACATAACGTAAGTCAATTATTAACAACCGAACAATCTTCGATGGGGAGGAGTTTCTATTGTGTAGCAGAGCTGCTGATAAGGAGCAGATATGGAGCTGCTTCTGTCATCTCAAACATGTTAATTGTCTTTTCAGCTGTGGGCCCAGCCATAAACAGAGTGAAATGACAACCCTCTTCTGGGTTTACCTCTTTAAAAAGCAATATATCTCAAAGGCCACATGTGACAAGAACACAGGCATGTGTGTTTGTGAATGAAGCATGTGTAATAACACATTGGAATAAAAACACAAATCCATACAATTGGATTTGTGTACTAAAACATTAGGCAGTCAAATGTAAACCTGTAAGAAAGAAGTGTTTTTTTATAGTTTGGGAAAAGAAAGAAAATAACTTTTGTTCATTGATTTTGAAAAGTATTGACAATCTAACAGTTGCTCATTGGCAATAATTCTTACTTTCAGTAGTACTAAACAGTTAAGACACTCAAACACTGGCATGCTACCAATTAGAAAAAATGTATATACTAGAAATGTCTATAATGTAAATGTAACTCCATTTTCAAACAACACCTCTGATGGCACGATGAAGTGTGGTCACATATACTATACGCATCTATAAACGCTCCCCATCATGAGTGACTAAACCAACCAGCATGCTACAACTAAAACTTTCAGTGTAAAACTTGCCCTCCAGAATTTATGTGCTAGTAGGCTACTACTCATGTAAGCTGCAAAAAATAGTAACTTACATTTGCATGTAATGAATTACAAGCATTTAAATATAAGGTGAATGAAAAAAAAAAAAAATGCCCTTAAATAAACTAAATGAGTCTTTAGTTTCGCTAATAGTCTGTGTGTTTTGTGATCACTGTTTTGTTCACCTATTGTCTGTATTAGTTCCTTAATGTAGCTGTGATTAAGGCTGTGTGGGTGAGTAGAGTGGCGACGGGCACCAGCCTACCTGTGACCAGGTACAATCACGCCAGATGGCAACGGCTCTTCCAAAACTGGTCCTCACTCTGCCTGAACGACCTCACCTGGTTTTGGCACACAGGAATTTTAAGATTTTGTTTTAGCCTTTTGTTGTACAGCAAATTAACTGAAGCATAACATATAGAACATGTATAACATGGTCTAGTTCATCAATATACATCACCTTAGAGTTATTATTAAATAATATTCAGTAACAATGTGACAAAAGCATTAAGCGTTGCCTCAATCCAACATACAGAAGTATTGTTAGCAGTATGCTACATATGGCGAGCAAACAGGATAGCGTGCTACATTGTTACCATTTCACTCAACAACGCATGCGCAAAGACAACAAGCAACATTAGCGTCACACTGCTAGCTTACAGAGATGAAGGGGAGAAGAAAACTACCAGAATTCCCGGTTGCTTCGTCTTTGGGTTTCTTTTTGTATCGATTAGTCAGTTTGCAGATATTACCAACTGCGTCAATAATATTATTTTGCGCCGGTTGCGTCGCGCGAGCGCGTCTCCTCTCCCTCCCTCATACGCCAGATCACGCAGGTACGTCATGAATGATCTGTCAATCAAGTGTAGCTGGAGGCGGGACTTATCTACCTAAAGACAGACTTGCCCATACCGATATATGATGATATTTTTTTATTATTAAAAGTGGCTTATTTAAATTCAGGAATGTCCACATTTCACTGTGAGGTTAGGTACATCTTGTGGTTTAGGTTGAATTCACCGCAGCAATGTTAATTAGGGCTGTAGTGAAATAAGGACAAATAACTGTGTCAGGTCGACAAATACCTGGACTGCTTGACAACTAATTTGTTTGCGTCATCATTTATAGTCACTTTTATATCCATGAACCTGGAGGCTTCAGCTGAAACACCTTCACATGAACACACTGTATACGTGCACGTGTAAAGATGCAACAATGTGCACGTCCAAACAGTTTGCCTGAGGAGAAGACACATGTTCCACAGACCACAGTACAGATGTTGTGGAGGCAGAGATGGGCCTCTTTATAGCAAAACATTGAGCAGTTCAAAGAGGCCCCGCTGACCCCGGGACAGAGCGGCTCAATTAGCTTCCCGTAATGAGACCACACTGTGGGGGGTGTTTATATAAGCTTATTAAAACATAATCCTGCTAGCAACGCCATACCATGGCACGCCAGGCAGGCTTCTCCTGCAGCCGCTGTGTTAGCTAACAGCAGGTTTTTATTCATAGATCAACTTCCTTTTTGTTGCGTGTGTGGATAAAACACCTGATTTTTTGTTTCTGTATTCAAGACAGTTTGAGCGCATTAGGAGTTCAATACTAGAGCACACACTGCTGTCACGTAAGAACCACCAACACACATTCAGAAACATTTAATAGTATAAAGTAAATGATGTCTCTCATTTCTTCTTGCAGAAATGGTGGTTTTACTTCATTCAAGGATACATTTAGGAACAGGGAACATTGTTCCACAACTGAAGCTCTCCACCTGTCACAGTGAGTTCAGGGAACAGGGTTAGCAAGACTCAAACACGGATGAAGCAGACATCATGTATTATTGGAAGGTACAGAAAGGCAGGTTTGCTTACAAGTCTGAGTTAGGGTCAGTCTCCAGTTATTGTGGCTTGAAAGCAAAGCACGAGGGACCGTGACAACTCTGATGGCATGCCACTGGAATGAATGGACCTGGGCCGGTGAGTGAACTGAGAGACTGATGAGATGAATGACCTGCAGGTGAGCAGGGAACGCCCGACCTGCAGAGCTGATGAGGGAAGTGGAATCTGGTGAGGTGACAGCAGAATTGATTTGATTAGTTATTTCATAATGTTGTTTATTTGTTTAATATTTAACCTGTGTTTCATAATCACAAAGAGTCCTGGGAACATATGAGAACATGAGAGCAGGTTCACTGAAGTAGCTTCTAAGTAGAGAGACTGAGGTCTTAAACATACTTTGAAAGCAGATTTCTGTCAGGAATAATGAACTGTACTCAATCGCTGGTTAAGTCTACATGTGGGTGTCTTTTAATCAGGGCCCCAGACATATTGCATCGCATTACAAGGAGCTTGGGCAACAGTTAATCCTAAAGACAATGTACAAAGTGGACCCACAGTCTACCGGTCGGATCCCTTCCCACCGCACAGACCTGATCAACATGGTTGATGTCCCTCGGTAATCCCGCCCCCACGGGCTCAGCCTATGTCATTATGCCGGCAATTATCTGGGGAGTGCCAGAGAAAATCCTGCACCAACTTTAAGATATCAAAACTGATTAGGGAGCTGCTCTTTCATGTGGAGTCAGAGTTCACTTGTTACTTAATGATTCTCAGACGTTATGTAGGGAACTGGGTTTACAGGACTGAAGAGTTCAATCCTATTTTACTGGACCACCCATTTCCCCCAGTTATATTACACAACGTTCATTTAAAAGGGAACACGCAACAGTTTCCATCCAGGGCCGAAGCTGCCAGTAAAAGAGCATATAGCTAGACTATACAGTACATATACATAGCTAGAGTATATACATACACAGCTAAAGTATATGTATATACACAGCTAGAGTATATGTATATACACAGCTAGAGTATATGTATATACATAGCTAGGCTGGTCCTGAGTTATGTATTTCGTTCCCTCATGTCTTGGCATGTTTCGAATGACAATAAACTAATCTGAAAAAAAAAAGGTATTCCAGGAATTTGTGGGTCCAATGGCATGAAGACGAGTTTACATTCTATGATTACTCATGTATTACACAATTTGGTTTGACTTCCGGAAGCATTCACAACATATGTTCATCTAACATTATTATTCTTACGCATGTTTTTTCATCTAGCTTCTTCCACATTTTTTCAACGTAGAAACTTCATCCAATAACACAATAAGCTCAATTAGGACATGTGTGATGTTACTTTTTAATTCATACCTTTATTATTTTCAGAATTCTTTAATGGACGACTGTTCAAACTTGACACTAATGCATGAATTTTATTCGTATAGTCAACACACGCTAAATGACAGGAAGTTTCTAGGACTTGCTAGGACACAGCAGTGGGGTTTCCTGCTGAAATATCGGAGGAAGATGAGCCATCCTGACGATCATAATTAAGACTTGGCACCACATCAAGCGCCGGTTTCACCCACTCTGAGGCCGGACATCATACTCATCTGCAGTCTGCCAGACGACACAGACCTACCCCATCATTAGCACTTCTAAACACGTACGAGATACCGAGCCGCTGTCATTCTCTGCCCATTGTTGTATACTGTGGTGCAGACACGTAGCCATGAATAGGAGGGAAAGCCTATTTCAGGCAATTATAATCATCTGATCCTGCATAGTTAGAAGTCTTGGTGCAGACAAAACCTCTGCGGCTTTGAAGTCACATTTAACTCCTTCCCAACTTTGTAAAAATATAGCTTTTAGTTCGCAAATAAATCACAAATAAAATCTCATAATGCATGTTGTTCACTGTATACGTAACTTTCCCCCGTCTTAGCAATGTATTTACATCACTTTTTACATTACATTATGGAGTCAACTATGGAGGGGAAATCATTCTAATGATTCAAACAAAGCCAACATACTAATGAATATCTGTAACAAGGACCACAATGGAAATCAAAATGTCAAATCAACTTAAATAGTGATTGAATTTAGACGTCACCTTCACACTGACAAGGCCTTTTTATTCATAATGTGTTTTTCCACTTTAAACTTGCGTTTTGTAAAACTGCATGTACACTTTTTGGTTGGAATTTCTTTCTGTATAGTGAAGTATACAAGATATGACACCTTTTCTAATAACCTTTGACCTCAGAAAGGGAGCGTGTAACAAACACTGCCCCATATCACCAACATAAGCTTCTCTTCAGTGTGAGAGATTTCCATGGAAGACTCAACAGTGAAAAACGTGTTAAATATTTAGCATTTTATTTTATCATACAGCTCAACAAACTGCTCTCATGCCAAAACAATCAGACACCAACACTCATTCTTGTTAAGTACCATTTAGAGTTGGACAGCACGGCCGATGAGTCACTTATATACAGGCAGATTTATTTGGATGACATTACAAACATCATAAATGATTACTATGTAACATACATAAAGACATACAATATTTCATACATCTGCTCTGTGTTGCTGCTGATCGGTTATTGGCCCAGAAGGAACAGATAAATAGGCAGAGCTGAATGACAGGCTTCTAAAAAATAAGAAGCAAACATAGAATCAGTCTCTTTGGTGATTTCACCTCATTTACTGTGTAATTTCAGAAAAGGAGAGCGCTCCAATCTACTCACAGAGAAAAGACATAATTATGGGTTTAAGGCCCTGACTGCAATGACAAAGAAAGACCCTGTGATCATCCAAACCAGTGTGTAGTCTAGAGAACATGCAGATCAGCTACTTGTGTTTCAGTGAACTACATTTCAAGCAGATGCTTTCCATATTTAATCCACACCACTCCTCCAAAGGCCATTGCATGGCGAGACTTTTCTTTTGGACTGTATGCGATAAGTGCAATGTACGGTGGCACCGCCCAACTTATTGCTGCAACCTCGTCACAGTGACGTTCTGAAAACTGACATATTTGGCGTGCGTCATCTAGCATAGTTTGGGTCAACACATCGACAGGAGTCAATGGGTTTCTTCCGTTAACGTTTGGTGGCATCGATCTGCCGTAGGTGTGTAATGGGAGGAGCTTACAGACCTCCATCCGTGTGGTCAACAGCTGTAATGACACAAGCCAGCGTGTAATGGACGGCTGCACTGCAACGCTCCCCAAGAACTCGGCCATTTACAGAGAATTTCTACTCATTGACATTTGATTGTGACGGGTCGTCACCGGAGTTGCTTCCGATTTTGGAAAATCAAGGTGCAGGACTGGCTTTGGTTCTCGACTTTGATTGGGGATTTAAACTAAAACGCTATGCTTCAGTGAAATAATAATCAGGGGCTGAATTACAGTGTAGAACACAGAACATAATATACTTTGTTAAAGAAGGGCATCAAATCAGACACATAGGAGTATACTTTTAGTACATAACATCACCGTCTGAACACCTCAGTCAGCTCCGGTACGATATGTGCCATAAACATCATCACAGTCACATTTAACAGTTCAGACCGGCTCTGAGGAGCAGACGGTGGTTACCGCCTCGTACTCGGACTTTTACATATCAGGTTTGCACACTCTGCCTCTGCTGGGCTGCTGCTCCATTGAATCAAAGTTAGTCTGGCTGTCACATCTGGGCTCGTCCAGCTGGACGTAAAAATAGTCCTTACATCCAGATCAGTCGCCACCAACAAGTGAGCGGTTCCAGTGTGATCATCAGTCAAGTCCTCCCTCCCTACTGGACGCACACGTACTTCTTCCACCACGACTTGGAGAGCATCTTCATCTTATCGGCCGTGCTGCGGACCTTCCTCTCCCGCCGCGCCCTCCTGTCAGATTGCCTCAGCCCAACAGAGATGGCCGCATCAAACACCTCCTTCAGATTCTTTTGCGTCAGTGCCGAGCACTCAACGTACGTCACTGCCCCAATTTTTTCCGACAGCGCCCTGGCGTCTTCCTCCAGCACCGGCCTCTCCCGTCGCCTCGCCAGCTCGATCAGCACTTTGACGTCCTGCCGCAGGTCGCACTGCGTGCCCACGAGGAGGACGGGCGTGAGGGGGGCAGCGGCGGCGGATCTCCGGGACCCACTTCTCCCAGACGTTTTGGAAGGACGCCGGGCTGACCACGCTGAAGCAGAGCAGCAAGGCATCGGTCCGGCTGTAGCAGAAGTGGCGGAGTTTGTCAAACTCATCCTAAAGGAGACAAATAGTTAGCAATGTGGTGATGTGGACGATTTATACATATCAGTAGGGTGGGACGATCGTGGTGAAGTTCCATTATCGGGATAATCCGAAATATCGTGATGAGTGACCTGATAAAGCTGTCTGGTTCACTATCATGGGAGACAAGTGAAAAATACATTTGATTTATTCAGGGAGACCTTTTGATTATGATCATCTTATTTAAGATTCTTTTGATCGATTGATTTTTCACTTGAAAGGATGTTCACAAAAAATATATATTTAATGTAGCCTAACATGATTCCAGTATGTTTTAGTGCCAATTTAAGAGTTTTAACCAGATTTTGATGATTATCGAAAAAATTGGAAATCCCAATTATTTTGAATCGTCATGTTTCCCATAACTAAATATCAGACAAATTCACCTCAACATTCAGTGCTAAATCTTTACTTTGTGATGACTTGTTTCCCTGACCACACACACACTAATGAACTTTCAGTAACCTTTATTAATAACATCACAGGTCATCGTGCTAACACACACACAAGCCCTGCCCACTCGCTTATATCATCCACAGTAAATCTCCTAAATTAACACTTGGAGCCACACAGCTTTGACTAACAAGAGCCTCCCGGTGAATACACAGATTACGGGTGGCAGAAACTCCACACAAACATCTCCTCTCCAGCACACATCTCCTAATCCCTCTCCCCCTAAACAATGCTCCGTGTCGACTCCTCCTGGTTTAAAACAAAAACAGAACCGTCTGCACAAACAAGCGGTAATTTAAACAGTCAACCTGTCAGCGACGGCAGCGGGTCACTTATCAGCTCGTGAGATTCCCACACATGCTTTGGCTGAGCTCCGTGATGGGATGACGTGGGTCCGTCTGCAGAACGTACGGACGCCAACGTCTCTGAGTGAGGAGCAACTTTGTTTATCAGCTTTGGCGGCAGCTGTTATCATTTTTCTCCAGACTGTTTCTGTCTGGGCTCTCTTCTCTCTCTCTCTCTCTCTCTCTCTCTCTCTCTCTCTCTCTCTCTCTCTCTCTCTCTCTCTCTCTCTCTCTCATCTCTCTCTCTCATCTCTCTCTCTCTCTCTCTCTCTCTCTCTCTCTCTCTCTCTCTCTCTCTCTCTCTCTCTCTCTCTCTCTCTCTCTCAACCTCCCCTCTTATGAAATTGCATAAGTACAGTAAGTATTTGGCCACTTTTATCTGCCCCTATTTGCCCATGCCTGTCTGCCTGTGTGCATAAGTGTGTGTGTGTGTGTGTGTGTGTGTGTGTGTGTGTGTGTGCAGTTCTAACACGGTTTGCAGCTTGCAACATGCCGTGAGCTTGTATTAGCGGCTTGTTGAAATGCCTCGTTCCACTTTACAGCCAAGTCGTCTTTGATTGTGTGTGGAACTGGCAGTGCCCTCGCAGTGTTTGTGAATGTCAAATATGCCGCCAGGGCAGGGAGCTTCTGAGTGGGATTATGCAACACCCACCCATGCTCCGGGGAAGTAAGAACCCTCTTTCACAACTTGTTCCTTTCTAAGATTGCCCTTAACTACCGATAAAAGAATGAGTCAATATGTTTTGTCTGGCAAGCTCCCTGTACCACCGTGTTCTTAACAGCAGAGAGAAGTATTTATTTTTGCATCATCACTTCCATTCTCACCTGCAGGCTATCCCCTCACTGTCATATCGCTGCCATCATTTATACATATTCTATGGCGTGGTTTTATTTTCATTACAGATGAAGATTGACAGCAGAGTCTCAGGCAAGAGGCCCACATCTAGTTAAAGTGGGTTGACCACAAAACCAGTAGATCTGCAAGTAATACAACTATTTGATTTATTTTCCAATTAAACGATTATTTTGGTGCTGCTGTTCGTGTCTGGTCGGCGAGGTTAAAGGAACACTTGCTCTATTGGAAGATCACTGGAAGATGCGGTTAACTATCACTCTGCAGTCAAGGCATTTTATGCACTTAACTTTCATGATAAACAGACGGGACGTCTCCCACGCTGTATCCAACTCTCTTTATCCACAGCCACATTTGCTAATTAGCACTAAAAGCTCAGTAGAGCTGAGGCTGATGGGATTGCCAGTCGTTTTTGTAGATCATGAACCAAACTGACCTGATGGTGCCACGTCATGTAAAGTTAAGGGATCACCAAAGTTATTACAACTCATCCTGAAGGGAACACACTTATAACAACGGAGTTTCACGGGGGCCATTAATGTCAGGAGAAGATGTCATGGGTTTCAATAGTTGGATGTGGTGAACCGACCATCAGGCACCATAAATATATGTGATGCAATAATTATGTGTTTGTGTGTGAACGAAACTCACCTGTCCTGCAGTGTCACACAACTGTAGTCTGACCGGGTTTCCATCCACCTGAACCACAGCTGTGGGCAAAGAAACACACGGAGAATAAGTCCCAGCTGTCAGCATGACTGCAGACTAATAAAGCCCCCCCACCTGACACTTCACACACACGACTAGCAAAGCAAAGATATGCTCTGGAATAAACAAAAGCCTGCCAGTTGAGAACACAAAGACCCCATGCTCGGCTCTTCCCGCTCCCAGACGGCCTGCCCGGTCCAGCCCACCCACTCTGCCAGTTACTGTTGAGACCATAACACTTTACTGTCGCTCGGACCCCTTTGTGAGCTTTGTTCTCTGTTGTGTTTCAGCAGAGGCCACTCCGAGGTTGTCTAATATATGGGGGGGGGGGGGGGGGGTGACTCTCTTCCAATGGGCCTCATTTCCAGATTGGAAAAGTGGATGAGTCATCTTACAGTTTCATTACAGGGCCATTTATTCATTTCAGAAGGGCGAGCACAATGCAGAACAGCAGGCACATGGAAACGTTTACAATGCGCCCGGAGTGTGTGGTCGGTCATACCACCTGATCAAAGAGCTTGCTGGAACGATTCATGTAGTAGGACAGGCATCATGGCCTTCACAAAAGCGAGGAGAAAGAGCCGGAGGAGGGAAAGAACGGAAAGTGAGAGGGAGCTGCCATTGTGTAATTATTTCCTAATCCCTGACATACGATCCTCCTTTGATTTTCTGGATCAAAACTCCCTCTTATCGTCCCCTCTCCCAGGACTCCTGCTCCTCTGCGTCTCCGCCACCTGTGGCGTTGCGTAACCGCTCAGAAGTCAGCTTTGAAGGGGACGCTCTGATTCCAAGGGGGCACGGAGAAATGACATCACCATTAAGGGCCCCCTTCTGCACAATCACCCTCTGTCATGCCGAGGAGAAAGACAATCTCTGCCTCTGAGCCAGCGCAACAGATGTGGCCATTCCAGTATAGAGGAGAGGGCTCGCGGGTCAAGGCTGACAACAATAGGCAGAGTTGTGCAATCCCAAAGCCCTGAACCAGAGACGCTCTCTGTTCTGGACTGGAGGGTTGAGCCGGCGCTGGTCTGAGGGCAGCGTGTGTGTGTGTGTGTGTCTGTGTGTGTCTGTGTGTGCTCTAAGCGAGCTGTTAGTTTTACAGCTGAATATTAATGACAATAAAATACGAGTCACTTTACTCAACAAAACGTCAAGTTTCTTTAGTTCTAAATGAGTGGAAAAAAATTGATTTTCCATTTATCAATACTAGCTGAAAGCTGAGGGAGGCTTTCAGAGATTCTGATGAAAATCTAAAGGTGGGACGGTCTGAGGATGTGACCGTGAAGGTGATCAAAAGGTCACAGGTGGATCAGTTCGCCACAAGTTTCCCCTTCGAGGGATTTTGTTCTCTCTTATTTTTGCAGTATACAAATCTTGCTGGGACAAGTGAGACAGTTTGTGGACCCGTGCCAAATGGAAACCTGGCAACATCAGGGAGGAGAACTCGTGTGCATTAACACTGACGGAAGGCAGATAATAGGAAAACACATCTAACAATGGAATGATAGGGGGAACGGCAGAGTGGGACAGGTTCTCTCAAAGCAGGAGAAGTTGAACAGGAGTTCAGCAAAAAAAGAAAAAAAGGGCAGGTGGAAACGAAGTGACTTTATATTCACTGGACTGCAGTTATACAATCACGTATTATATTTTATAATCCAGCAGGGTCTGTGCTAATCTGTAATCCAAGAAATGGGTGATATTCCCAGTATTTTCCCTCTTAATGCATTAAACAGATTTGAAAGAATCTGAAATCTCCACATCTTGATTTTACCTGAGAAGTCATCGAACGCAGTAGGGACGTATTTGGTCGGGTATCCGTTGGTCGTGTAGCTGACCACCAGGCTGGTCTTGCCCACCGCTCCGTCGCCGAGCAGGACGCACTTCAGCAGCCGCTCCTGCGCCTGCCCCGGCCGGCTCTCTGTGGGATTGTGCGGGGGCACCGGAGGGGCCATGGTTCGTCCGTAATCCATGACGACTGGAGGTAACATTCAATCAACCAGCTCCTCGACGGGCGGATGAAGCGCCCACCATGAGAACCGGACCCCTTCTCTGTGAACAGTAATGACTTACAGTCAGCGGGACTCGTGCGTAAAAGCTCCCCTCCTTCCAGCGCGCTGCCAAATCCACTGTGGCGGCGGACGAGCATCGGGATTGCAACCCGGTCTGCAGTGTACAATGGGAGGGCGGGTCTCACGCGTTATGTCTTCAGATGAATTTGACTAATCCCGCCCACTTCACCTCCCAACAGGAAGGACGAACAGACAGGTTGAGAAGAGAAGTCTGGATTTAAACAGTTTATTCTTTAAAAGAGAACTTTTGGAGATCACTCGTACTGGACTCTTCTGGGACATTACAACAGACTCAATCAATCTGTGGATGTTGTTTTAATAAGCACAACTAACTATGATGAGCTCATTGGGTTTGAATCTGATAAAGCAAGTCTTGTCCTCAGCAGTGAGAAAGAAGACAACCTGGATGTCCATTCTGAACCCGACACACGAAGTCCTGAAATGTCAAACCTTAGACCACCTGACCTACTTTAAGTTAGCCGGGGGAGTCTGGAAAGGGCATCCAGGGGCCACAAACTGTGGCTGCTGGAGAATCCACAGTAAGACCAAACCCCAGCTCAGTGAAGGGACACGTGTATAAGACAGAGACACATTCAAAGGTAACTCGTCCTCTGATTGGGTAGTTTTCAAAAACTATCAAGTGGCTGAAGTGATCCGGTTTCCCAGTCCCAAACCGTCGGACAAACTTGGAAAACTTAAATAAAACTAATTTCTTGACTTGTGTCGCCCCCTGGTGGTTGACAAACAGACCCGTCTTACTGATTTAAAGGTCCCTTTTATATCTAATGTTGGGAATACAACAATAATATGGTAATTTCCACTCATAAGATAATTAAAATAATTATTTATGTCCAGTTTTGAAACTATATCTATCCATCTCTCTGATAAAAATAGAAAAGGCAGTTTATTTTTCCAAGATTTAAAATATTTTCTAGAATACATAGGCTACTCAGTATACTAGTATTATACATGTAACAGCTGATTGTGTCTGTTTTACTACTAACTAACGTATCTTCCCTGTATCCAGCAAATATGAAAACCTCAGCATCTGGTGGTCTAGAATTAGTGAGACGGTATTACAAAATGATTTCAGTTTGACTACATTAACATGAATTCTTCAGATATAATAGTTTGATAAGAGTGATCTCAGTTAATTATCCTTTTTCTATGTGCCCAGCTGTGTGGATAGATATTTTTACTCTGTAATTTCACTCTTATTTAGCTAAGAGTTTATTATTTAGCGAAGAGTTTATTGTTTACTCTTTGTTTACTTTGTATATTTATATTTATATACGTTTTTTATAAGCTGCTGGATATCCAATTTCCTTGCGGGAGTCATCCCAAAGGGATCAATAAAGATAAGTCTAAGTCTAAGTTTTCTGCATTTGCTTTGCTTAAGAAATGCAAGACAAAAATCTAAATGTGTTTTACTGCCATAGGAGGCAACATGAACATGATGTGTAAGACTAGCAGGCTATCATGTTTGGGTTTTACTGAATGGCTCAATCCTGTAACCATAACAATGCTTTCACTGCAGCACAGAAGTAAATCAGGAAACATGTTGGTGAGAGCTTTTAAAGCAACCACTAGAGGGAAACGTGGAGCTGTAGATGATCCTGAATGGTTTTTATTATTCCTAAAATGGATCAGTTTACAATTCTGTATGATACCTTGTCATGGTGCACATCACACTTATTGTACACGTAGAAAACGCTGTTCTCAGGAAGGCGATGGTCGGGTGATGACAGGCGGTTTGCTATGGGAGGAGAAGTCGATGTTGTCTGATAAGTACTGTGAATCAGATCATGCACTTTAACCTGCAGTTAGAAAGGCACCTGCTGTCATTCACTCCCACATTCATTCACAAGGCCGGACATGTTCACATTAAGAGCTGAGATGGGTCTGAAATCTTAGTGCTTTATATGTTCAATCCATTCGTCCTACAACCAACACCGACACCGTGAGCTTTTCTGATGCTACGCTAATAAGGAACTTCCTCTCACGTGATTAACTTCTACTTATAATACATGTTAGTTAACGAAGCAGAATCATTCCCACTGGTGTAAGCGACATGAGAACGAAACAAAAAATGAATGATCATGTGAATGAAAGTGAATGCTAGAAGAAACAGAAAGCTGAGGAAAATAAAGAAGTAATGGGACTTTAATTGCTTGTAGTAACATTTTCATTTCCAGCAAGCTGTTTGCAAGAATTACACACACACACTCATACTAGCATACACACACACGTGCACTCATACTAGCATACACACAGAGAAACAGTCATGAGAATGAAATGCATTCAGAAATGTACATGTGCTGACACATGCATCTTTAATTGCCAGTGTTACGGCTGCCATGAATAATGATGACCCCTGTTTTCCACCTAAACAGCTGAGTAGCTGTCGTTGTGGGAACTCTCCATTCCTGTTCTCAGTAGCTCATTTGGACTACAGCTCTCAATCACTAAGACACTTCTTGAGTCATTTGTACAAATTAAAAACAGCGAATGTTCCCGCCGTGTCGTTTCCATCTCTGACGTCAGCAGAGTCTCATCCAGGATTCATACACCTTGATTACGTTTTACCCAAATCCCGACCTCCAACCCCCCCCATAACTTAGATACAGTTAAGAGTATAAATGTGTGATCCTCGTCATTGTCCTTTTAAGTAACCTCCCTTCCCGTCCCTAGTCTCTGGAGCTCCGTTCTCTGGATCTCTGAGCTCAGACTGCTGGGTAAGACATCTGAGTGACAGCCTGCGACTCTGGGAGCTTTTCTTTAAGTTCTTGTCCATCAGTGTTTACTGGGTTTTGGGTTTGGCGCCACCAGGGGTTGGGTCGGGAGGAGGGCCACCACCCTGGGCAAGTCTTTGAAAGCTGTGGACGATAAACAGAAAAGTAGTTAGGACAACACATTTAGGATCTATCCCAGACGCTACATTTTTGGTTCTGAGCATGTTCCATTTGATTATAGTGTGACAGACAGTTGAACGCACAACAGCAAAATACCAGTGATGATGGCAACACTGTTGCCAGAAGGTGGCGCCATACTCACATGTCCTTGACGTTGTCAATGTGGGCCTGGATTTTTGCAAAGAAGACGTCCACCTGCTCCTGTGACGTAACAGAAATGCAGAATCGTGTTTATGGATATGGAAATAAAGGACGCATTAAAGTGACTGTATAAATAATTAACTATTACCTGGCGTTGCTTGTAGAAAAGTGGTAGAGAAAAGAGAGCGATCATACCTGGGGAAGAAAGAGAGAATAGTTAACATGAAAGCAGTTCAGTATCTGAAGAGACTCCATATTTCCAGCAGTGAGATGGATTTCTTACTGATGATGAGCAGAGTAAGGCCATTGCACAGTTTCCCCAGGTACGTCACCAGGTACATCAGAACCAGGAACTAAGACCAAGAGAAAGAAGTTTAACTCTCATTAATGCATGTCTGCAGAAAGAAGTAAATCATGCAACAGTTTGGCATAATGCAATCCAATACACGATCCAAGCTGACATCATTTTCTCCTTGACGAAGAAAGGAAAGAGCTCCAAATCTGAGACTCCCAATATGGGTGTCTGTGTCTCCCCAAATATCTCACAGTGTCACGGTGCTGTACGGGATCCAGTGTTGCCCTGATATGCCCCCCCTGTCTCAGATGGAAAGAGAATCCAGCTCATCCCGGCGTCTCTGCGTACCTCCTCCCCTGTGTCAGGCCGCATACCGGCCAGGTCAGGGTTGAGCCCGGGAGGTCCTGGGATTTAGGGGGCTCAGTCAGCTCACACTGACTCCCCACTTACTGCAAATGTGTTAAGTCTGTCTGGTCTCAAACTGCTCCTATTAATTACTGAAATGCCACAATTATATTAGGTTTTATTGGAACTTAGTGCTCATATATATATATATACACACACACACACACACACACACACACACACACACACACACACACACACACACACACACACACACACATTGAGGATTTATTATGGATTTCTTGGTTTTGCAGCTATAGTAATAAAAGTTTTTAGAATTATCGAAAGAAAAAACACTTTAAAACACAGTTATATGAAACTTATCCATTACAAAACTGTCATTTAAAAGATCAGGCATTAAAAATGATGCTTGAAATACTATACCAATGAATGTACAGGACACTGGTCATAAATCTGACACTCGCTGTGACCTTTTCTATGGATTAGTGTGAAGATATATTGTTTCTCTATATAGTGATATTGATATCTGCTGTGTGTTCACACGACATTATTATGTACCTTCTATGAGGTTTCTGCACACGTTTCTACATGTTTCGACATATAATAAATAATACTAACGTCTGTATTATCATTGGTTTATCTATTCACTTTAGGCAAACATTCTTTATGTGTAATGTATTAAAAAAATATTTTATACTGCAGGGACATCCTTTCTTATACAAGATTACTCTTCAACAATGAAAAACTTCAAGTCATTTTATATGCAACAGTGCGTACCTATACATCCCATCGATACAAAAAGGTGTAGGAGTGTGGCAACATACTTCGGGTGGTGGCAAGTGATACAGAGAGATGAATCTACATGTAAGTTTGATAAACATTAAAATAATGCGTTAGCTAGCGAGAGAGGTAAACCTGAGTCTGGATAAAGAGCATAGATGAGAAGGCCTCGTCTCCATGCTGTCAGTACCAATTCAAATCTATTTGAAAGGCTTTTATTTTGCTTTCCATATGACTACCAAAAACATGTCGTTGGTGCTGACAGTTACCATGAGTGATATTGTCCTAATTTCGGAGTCATCAACTCTAAACTGCAAGCATAATGAGAGAGACGGTTGGCATGGCGATGCTGTCATCTCCAGTGACGGAGGGAGGGAGATGACCGATGATGGGCAAAATGAAAGAATCCAGAGACTGATGTCTGGGTTAATGAGGGGGAGAAGCTCTCGAGACAGAACAGCCTGCATAAATATAGAAGGAAGATGAACTTAATTTGTTAGCTAAGCTCACCTTGATGGACTCCAAGAGGCTCCCAACAAAAAAGAGTCCCTTCAGAGAGTTTACAGCAGACAGAGCCATGACGATGGCCTGCTGCATATACTGGTCAGCGTCCTCCCCACTGAAGCTGATGTCCAGGTCCAGGTATGACCTGAGAGAAAACGAGACAACAAGAAGTGGACATGAGGTGCAGAAAAAAAGGAAGACGAAAAAAATAAGTCAGTGTCCACAGGTCAAAAGGCCCAAGCGTTGCAATACACTAGGTCAACACCAGGCTTTTATAATCAAGTTAGTCTATGCAGCTGTCATGTCATACATAGGAAGGGCTATCACTGATCAATAGTTAATTAAAGTGTACAAAAAACAGCATAAAAACACACATTTGCATACAAACAATGTATTACAATGACTACCTGACTGAACCTCAACATAAGCATGCTAATAGAAACCCCACCCATTAATAACCAATATCAGAGCCTCTTAATATTCATTAATTGGATGACAGCAAAACAAACAATATGTGAATTATAAAATGCAGAAAACGATTTGAATTTGGGTTGGAAAGGGTTGTGATAACATGAACTCAGGTTCTTGTTTTGCACCGCTCTCTTTAGGCTTTTAAGAGAAGCTGGAGAAATGTCCACTGTCTTTCATGAATAAATAAAAGCATAGCATCTTACTTGAAGGGATGTTGTCCGTCCCCCCAGTTGAGGAGGTAGAGGACTTGGTAGTAGATGCGTACGGAGATGGTGAAGCACATGACGGCCAGGGAGACTGTGGAGACCACAGTGATAATGCTGAGCTGGAACAGGGACAGCAGGCCGACCACTAACCCTGTTAGGATCATGCCTGTTCGCTCCGTGTCCTTCCAGTAGATCAGGTCCATCACTGAGTGGAAGGAGGAAGAGAAAAGAAGGTGAGAAAAAGAAGGTGAAAAGAGTAGAAAAACCAGGGGGGAGAGACGGATAATGAGACATTTTATTTTTCATTCTGAAACATTTTGGGTCCTAAACCAGTCTAGAGGATTATAATGATAATACTGTTGGTACTTTATCAATCACCCAATTTGTGAAGTCATATATGTGTGTAAAGATCATAAATAAGCTGGTTTGTATGAGATGTTCAAGCTGTAAGCAGCTGATAGAAACGTGATTTACTGCATCCCTTCCTGGTTTTAAAAGAGGTGCTGCAGGAACATCACTCAGCCTCCAGTCTGTAGGCCCACATTCATTTTTTGGAACTAGTTGAAGGAAGAGTAACAGGAAGTTGTTCTGACAAGAGATAGGAAGTGGAAATGAGTCCAGAGAAGTGGCAGAGCGGGAGATCCAGCCTCCAGCAACGGAGAACACAGCAGATATGAGGACACGTCAGGCTCCGGCTAAATTTAGACCTCAGATGAAAGAGGCAAGCGAGCGGGTGAGGAGAGTTTAAATGCAGCCTTTCACAGCACCTGCTGACAGACGTCAGGCACTCGGCAGCCCCTTTTCTTTCCACACCCTGTTGGTGTCGCTCTCCGTCACCCGGCAACAACTGCCTTGGAGGCCGAGGCATCCGTAGAGTCATGCATTCACGAGTGGACAACTTAGTATATGCAGTAGAAGACATGATTTCAAACATGTTCTCTTCACATAACCGCATGATCCTCTATGAACGACCATGACACATTATAAAACGTGCTTCTTCTGTGTTGTGTAATTACAGGGTGCATAGCTGGTTGTGCTGGTCATGCAGTGAAATGCTAAGCCTCAGCATTAGAATAAAGGGAAGCCTCTTTGAATAGAGTGCACTGACAGCAGGTGGGTTAGTATTTATAAGCATCGCTGCACACAATTAATACCTATGATGCCCCTGCATGCAACACACCTGTCCAACGGGTTTTTTATGTGCTGCTGTCTTTCTGGGACAGGGTTGCTCAGCACATCGTGTCAGAGTAAGCGAATCATTTAATGAGAACAAAAGAAAGACACCAACACACAGAGGAGTCGCTTAGCTTAGCTTAGCATGAAGATGAAACAGGGAGATGCCTGTTAGCGTGGCTCTAGCCAAAGGTGATAAAATCCTACTACCAGCACTTTTAAACTATTTGACACTTTGTATGCTTAATCAGTACAAAAACCAAAGTGTAAAAATGATGTTTCTTGGTCGGATGCAGTGCCACCATTTTCACACTTATGTACAAACAATAGCTGCATCATCAGCTAGAGGCTAATACTGATACTGATTGGGTATCGGTTAAAACAGGCCGATCATGTATTGGATACATGATCCCTCTCTTCCACACACTGAGGCATACAGCTTATGAAAAAACACGGGTATCGGATCAATACTTGGTGAAGGCCCAGGTATCGGTTATGAAGTAGTCAGATCGCTGCATCTCTTTCATAAATGTCATGTTATATTCTGTTACACTTATGAATTGTTGGATATAATAGGGTACTATATGGGGGTAATATATAAGGGAACCCTTAGGGGGAAGACTTCAGACTTCCTGTTTCTATCGCCATTTATATCCTACCTGAACTCTGGCAGTTGTACTAACATTAATATAGTTCCAGTGTACTTCGTGTGCAGCTGTATCAGCATATCAGTAGCTGTGATGACACAGCACATTACTTAGTAATTGGTGAGTATTACTCACTTCAGTTTCACATTCTCTGTACAACAACCCAATCGAAAACCAGCAGAATTGACCTTTAGTGTAGTGATCTGAAGAGGGAATTACTAATCCATCAATGAATCAATTGATCCAATTAAACAACCAGCCAATTAACCGATAGGGACATAAATCACATGGCCCATGTATATGATGAAATCTCATAGTACTGCAGTGTGAGATGTCTCTGCTCGTGCCAGCTCTTCAGCCTAAAGAGGAAACACTAACATGTAAGAGAACCCAGCCGGCAAAGTCAACTATCTGCCAGAAGCATGCCACCGCACGCCACTTTACAGTAATTTGAATTACGGTCACTAATTTAAATGAAGGCTACTGATACGGAGACTACATGTGAGCAGCTCATCAGTTGAAAGCCAAACACACCTCTTGCCGACGGACGCTGCCGTCTCCGGAGACTCTGCTTGTAAAATGATCAAAGAGAAACGCTCAATTTCCCCCTTCAGTCTCCTGATAGTCCAGCGTCCTCACCACCACACCACAGTCACAAAGCTACACAGTCCACTACTAGACAAGAAATGGTATCTTCAACCCCTTTTCTCTGTAATCAAACATAGCTCTATGCAGTAGCTGACAGCCAGCTCACACAAATGTGAGCCAAAACCTAAACATAGTCTCCACAGGTGTCTTAAATAATCCTCTTTTCACTCCAAGCGCATGTCCTCACCTTTACTGGCCATTTTGGTTGCTGCTCCAGCGTTTCCCCTCACACCCTCTGTCCCTCTCTCCGTCCCGCTAAACTCCCCTCGCCCCTCTGAGCTGTTTTTGGCCACCCTCTGCTCGCTCAGCAGTCCAACAGCCTGACGGCCCAAAATAATCTTGTTCGCAGCACCGCCCACCTCTCATCAAGACTCCAACAGCTTCACACATAAAGAGGCGTTTCACGGCAATCTCTGCAAAATCTCAAAATCACCAGATCTTCTTCTTGTTAATGCAAACGTTCTGAAGCAGAGAGAATTTAAGGTATTCCTTTGAACTCCGATAAAGTTATATAAAGTCGTGCTTATGTTCATGCCCTCGAACACCTGAAACGGGAGAACCAGGGTTTATTTTCTCTTATGCTACCAAGCCAAACTTTTCTGTGTCACCACTACGGATAATAAATAGATGAGGATTTTCTGGTGATGACCTCACTTTTTCTAGTTTAGGAGCTGTAAATGCTGTTGAAATTATTTCAAAATTGTCCAGCTTTTGATATTTGACAGTCATTTTGTGTTAGACACACATTTCAGTCTCCAAAAAAGCATTGAGGTTTGATGCAGCAACTAAAACAACTACTCAGACCAGAAGATCTGGTGTTCCAATTGATGCATCATGTGAGCTAAGTATTCGGGACACCCTAAACCCTGTCATCGGCTGGGCCACACATTCATCAACGGTCTGAGGGTTTACTGAACCCCCACATCCACTAAAATAAGTCAGCTCTACTCTGACTGTCTGTGCACTTAAAATGCCAACACACTGGAAGACAGGGTGTTATCTCCCGCTTTCTTTGTGTCTCAAACACTCCTACATACCTGCCACAAACCTGCATATAAAGAAACCACACACACACACACACACACACACACACACACACACACACACACACACACACACACACACACACACACACACACACACACACGCGCACACACACACACAAAGTGCAATGCAAAGAATGCTTTCCCCACAATTAGCCGATCGTTCCTGAAATCTCGGGAGAGAGTAACTATGGAGACTAAATGAACAGGCAGGACTTCCTGTGGAGGGGGGGGTGGGTCTATCTTTGTCTGCCTGCACTCGAAGGCCCATGCTGTAAGCGAAATCTGATATTTTCCTTATTTAAAGTATTGATTAACAAGGTTAGCAAGAGGATTGCGCTCAGCTACAAGACAGACAGGGGTGGGAGGAAGGTGGCGAGGCGAGAATATTTTAAAATACGGATGTGAATCTTGTACCTGTTATGTGGGTGCATACTGTCGGATCCTCTGATAAGTTAAGTGCTGATAACCAGTGACTGCTGACCAGCTGTTCCTGAGAGTTTCTACTAATGGCAGCTGACGATGCAGATGCCGGCCCTCTGGGTCGCACGGATGTGAGCAGCGTGACTGAAATGGTTTCCCTGGTGACGGGAGACTCTGGCTCGGGGGTCGGTGAGGCGGCTGCTGCTGGGAAACAAAAGATGATTTCACTGTCACGATGACATCACCACTGTCTTGCTGTACGTGATCAGCTGAATTTGACTACATTACATTTGATAAAAACACAGTGTGCCACAGTAATTGCACAAAAAATGTTCCAGATGTAGGTCAAAACAAGTGTACACATTTTCTTCAGGAAATAGCATTCTGGGAAATATGAACTAATTATTCACTATCTATGAATGGCTCTTTTGCCACTTCCTATCCTGTTACTTACATTTTCATTTACATTTAGCAGACGCTTTTGTCCGAAGTGGCGCCCTTGCTCAGACCAAACTCATCTTGAAACATCACTTTGATCTCAACTACACACCTGGAAGTGTGACTGATATTGAAGGGTTTTGACGATATTGTGCTGACATGATCTGTCCACGGACAGACAGGCAGACAGATAAAGACACGGCACAGTACTCCTGTTATAGGAGCACACACTCTCTCTCTCTCTCTCTCTCACACAATGTGAAAACAATACCAGCCACAAGCTGTCGCAGCTGGTAAAATTAATCTTGTCTTGGGCCCTCATGAGCATTCCTAGATACTGCTTTTCCACCACACAGAATAAAACAAGGTCTTCACACATTCCTCCCTTTTCTTACCCTGAAGTATCTGTGGGGGGCTCTGATGCTGGGAAGACGCAGACTTGGCAATCTGGGCCAGACTTCTTGGAGACTCCTGTCTTTGGATTCCTGCGTCTGTCCCCTGAGGTTCTGGGTCCAGATTTTGGGGCGAGGGCTGGATTGTAGTTTGTCTGTGCTGCTCCCTCCTCACAACCGCACTCGCCTCCACTCTTTCCCGCTCTCTCCTCTCTGATGCCTCATCTTCTTCCTCTCGACTGAGGAAGGCATGTGGGTCCCAGTCTGCGTCGGGGGAGTCCAAAAGTGTTTCCAGGGTGTCGGTGCGGAACAAAGGACTGCGACTTCCCCGAGAGCTGCACCTGCGTCGGTCACGGAGGTGTCGCGAGGCTCCGACCGATTCGGCCTCTGCGATGGCTATGTAAGAGAAAGTCAGCTCGGGGGAGTTCTGGCGCGGCGTGCCCCAGATGGACGGGGATGAAGCCAATCCCTCGTCATCATCTGGATCTCCATCTCCCCCCTCCTCATCGTCAGACCACTCTCTGGCTGTTTGCAGCTCGCACATCTCAGACTCCTCATTTCCGCCTGAATGAAGACAAAAATAAATCAATGTGGTCACCCTAAGCAAAGTTTATTGAATTCTAGAGACTCCTGCTAACCCTGTGTAGTTCAGTGTCATACGAGGAGAGGGATAGAAAGATAGACAGACATGGCACATGAAAGCAGCCAGGTTTTGAGAAAAAGATGTGACATCTAAAGTGAATGAAACCCTCTTTTAATAGTGAATGAACATGTCTTCTTCCAAAATGTAGCTGTGATCAAAAATGTACTTCTGTGGTAACCCATGCTAGTGTTTTATAGATGAGAGATGTTCAGATGTATTCCTCAGATGTTATGTTCAAAAGAAAAAGAAGCAGGGATCTCTTATTCTTGTAAGTATTGTGAGGCAGGATTGGTGTCACGTGTCTGCTTCGTACCGTCGGTGCATGGAGGCGTCGAGTCTGGAGTGGACGCCACAGAGCCATATTCCTCTGGAAGAAACCAGACACAGTTTTACATTAAATATTATGCATTATATATTCATTTTAGTGACATTCATATCCATTCTAGGGTGCCTATCAAAAAAGTCAACACAGGTTTATTAACGTGATCTGATTAATAACATAAATAAACACTCTCACTCCTTACAGAGATGAACTGGCAGCAGTCAAGGCCTGCACTACATTACATGATAGCCAGCATGACATGAGCTAATAAATCATCCGAGTTGCAGCGAAGGATGCAGCATATTCTCTTCTGAGCATGTATGACCACATGTACATTATCATATACCCATTTAATGTAATTACAGAGAATATCAGGTCGGTACTGTGACCAGATCTAAAATAAAACGCAGCACAAAAGAAGCTTTGAGGGGAGAAATTACTTGCATTCTGTCTGCCTGCAAAGCCCTCTTGTAAACAACCACATAACCATCTGAAAATCAATGGCAGGCAACGACAACAGCATAGGCCTCCCTCCGCACTGCATCCGTCCACTCAGCCATGTGTTCATTAAAGAATTGGAATGGAGAGTAGGCAGGGAGGGGAGGAGGAGCTGAACACATACGATGCTTACAGCAGTTAGCAAGACAAGATGCTGAGCTGGGATATAGAAATATACACACAAAACGATGGTGTGTAGTGAAATAAACATATGCAGACCTGCCACACGGAAACACAGATGGACACAGCAGAACAAAAGCAGACTCACGGCAGTGGGAGAATCCTAAAACCTGGCCCATACTCCATCAAGGCATCGCTGGGCCCATCCAGTCTGGAAGCCCCCCCCCTCCTCTGCTGCCGGAACTCACGTCCTGTGGATATACTCTCTCGCTCTTCCTCCTCCTCCGTCGTCTGTTGAGCAGCTTCCTCTCTCTCCTGCCTCCCACTGCTGTCACTCAGCAGCCCCGCCCTGCCTGCCTCCCTCCGCCATCCTCCCTCCTCTCTTCCACCTCCTCTCGCATCGTTTTAACTGCAGCTGTAAGAACGTGCGCTACAGCAAAGGGAGAGAAGGAAGAGCGTGTCCCTGTGTCTGTCTGAGCCTGTCGTCTTCTCCCATTCATAGCTGTTATGCGTCCCTCATCATGTGATTCCATCTCCGGATCTTATAGGGGCAGACTGCAAGAGAAGGAGTAACAAGTCATTAATAATGTATAACATGAGCATCCAAAACCTACACAGAGATGGACAGGCTAAAGTCAGCTTCACGGCTTACCAGCATATAAGGTTAATAATATGTATGTATATTTCACAAATAAATTGCAAATATACAAACAATCACAGCTAAATAGTTATAAAAGCCAGAGTATAAATAATGCACAGACTCAACTCCAGTAAAAGCTTTCTAAAATGGAAAGTGAGACATGCGCAGTAGTGAAACGTAGGGGGCAGCAGTGTGTAGATGTAGAAAAGATGCTGCCACAGACGGTTCAGATCATTATTAATGGAAAATGGTTAGAGGAGCAAGAGCTTGTGTGGCCTCTTTTGACTAATATATTATTTCATTTTAAATAAAGCATCAAAGACAATGATAACGAATACAGCATTAAGATGTTTAAAGCGAGACAAAGTCAGTTACAATTGAATTCATAAGCGATAATATGGATCTTTGCTCAGCTCAATACACTCAGGGGGTTTGCTGCTAAAGCCTTACCTGGTCTGGTACGAACAGTAGCTTTTTATGGCTAATGTTAGCTGATGCAAACTTTAGATAGATATTTATCTGTATCTAAAATGACTGAATCACAGAATCATAAAAAACCTATGCCAGTGAGCTCGCCGCTACCAATCAGCTAGATCTCCGTTGAAGCATCACATCTAATTTGACAGTTCTATACTAAACTACATTCTGTGCAAATCATTTTGAATATAGACAACTTAGTCGCAGGGCAATCTAGTTCTGTGTCATCCAATTTGTCTTAATGAAGGTAAACAAACACCAGTGACCTGGAACACTGACAGCAGCTAATAAAAGCTTTACGTAGTCCTACTTAAAGCTGGATCAGAATAAACACATATAGTCCATAACACTGTTAAACCTCAAGTGTTCCAGCATGTAAACCCGGTTAGGAGCTCCAAATACACAGCAGTTAATGAGATCAGGACACATAGCTGTCGCACAGTGACAACACGGAAGTCAGAGCAAGTTGGACTGTCACCATATAACACACATTTAAAAAGATTTTAAAAAGTCACTTTTTATTCTGTCTTTATATTCCATTTAAGATGTGTTTTTCTACAGTGACTTCTCTCCAATAAGAAAAAAAAATTAAGTTATTTGGATTGAGAATGTCCTGTATCAGAGACATACAATCTATTATAGGATCCCTCGGTGCTGTTGTAAAATGCTCGTATAGTAATCCGTGTAATAATGTGTGTGAACACAGGTCAGCTGGGCTGCCTTGGAGGCCAGGTGATTGCCCAGCAGCAGTACATGGACAGAGGGAGGGGAAGAAGCAGTAGGTGGGGGCAGGGCAGAGGGATAAATCAACAGAAATAGCTAAGCCAATAGAAGAGCAGGGCTGATACAGGACAGCTAAAGAACAGAAGGAGGGAAGACATAATACAGGAAGACAGAGAAAGGAAGACACCTGATGGTCTTATGGTCAAATGAAAAAAGGACAGAAGGATTCTCCCAACCACAGGCTAAAGGATGGCTTTCATATTTGTCATTTAACAAGATTATCTTTATTTGAGGTCACTTTTTTTTACCTGCTTGGTGTGCCGCGGTTTAACTGTTGCGCTGGACCTGCTGCGGAAAACACAGGGTCGGAGGAGGGCCACCAGGAAGAGACGGGCTGCAGCCAGGTCCAGCAGGAAGCTTGAGCACAGGCTCCGCGGAGCGATGAAGACGGCCAGGCGGGCCAGCAACGTGGAGGTACCCTCCTTCCTCCGCCAGCTGGTCAAAGAGACGGAGAAGATGGTCACCTTCTTCTTCAAAGGAGGGACCAGGGAAACGGTGTCTGGGGAGGAGGACAGTTTGGATGAGGAGGACGACGCCATGCCGAGTCCATACCTGGATCGTCCCATCTTGGAGAAGCACGTGTCAGAGGGGGGTTCTCGGTCGGGGGTGAACTACGCCGTGGCGAGCATGCAGGGCTGGAGGGCTCAGATGGAGGACGCCCACACCTGCATGCCCGAGCTGAGAGGAGAGCTGACAGAGTGGGGATACTTTGCTGTTTTTGATGGACATGCAGGCACCACAGTGGCAGAGTACAGCTCCAAAAAACTGCTGGAGCACATCCTGGCAACAGGTACAGAGCAATTAGTACACACAAGATTAACATGATTATTTATGTGGTTGTTTGTTTGAAAGGAAGGCATTTCAATTTGTCATAACAACCAACTCTCACAGTTTAAACGCTCTTGCTGTTCTCCATTTACACAACAGAACCTTCCAAATAATGTAATGCAAGATCACGTAAAGTAGAACCACTTTGGCATATCAAAAGTTTGAACAAAGTCTTCATTTAAACTGAAAACGTACTGAATTCATTCATTTATATTCCCAATAAATATGTTGTGTTGCTACCACTGCTTCTAACTTTTGCTTTTAGCACGATAGATATGTTTTTGAAAAAAGTCCACGAAGGTTGCAGATTAATAATAAACGAAATGAATTAGGTTTAAGGGAGAATTTGAACAAGCCACAGTGTTTTTAAGTACTAAAAGTTGATAAAAATGGCATCAATTAACGTGCATCAATTTTCAAAACACTTGGTCCTTTTCTTTAAAGCACCTAGCAAATAAATGAAGAAGGTTAAAATCAAAAGAAAGCAGAGATAAAACTTATATTCAAATGTCAAGTTTAATACTTTTAGAGCTGTGAATTGATTTATTAGAAAAGAGAAAATTAACAATCATCATTACATGAAAAGGCTTGAATATTCAGTCTGTAGCTCTTGTGCCATCTATGATGGCCAGGACACTTAAAAAAAGTAAGTAAAAATAAGTCCAGTTTGGGGTTTCAAAGACCAAAGACACAAAACGATCAACACCGTTGTGTCGGCCACAATGATGGTAGTGTCTTCTCTGCAGCGTGGGCCTCTAAACAAACAACACGGCGGTGTCAGCATAGTGTGAATCTGTCTTAAAACCAAATGTTTCCCCCTCATTTCCCACAGGTGGGATCAAAGCAGACGAGGAGCCCGAGCAGGTGAAGGAGGGGATCCGTGAAGGTTTCTTGGACATTGATCGCCACATGCACAAACTGGCTCGCCAAGACAACTGGGACCGCAGTGGTTCCACTGCAGCGGCTGTCATGATGTCACCGCGACACATTTACTTTATCAACTGCGGGGACTCCCGCACGCTGCTCTGCTGCAACGGCAAGGTCGTCTTCTACACAGAGGACCACAAGCCGTTCAACCCCAGAGAAAAGGAGCGCATCCAGAACGCTGGGGGCTCCGTGACCCTGCAGAGAGTCAACGGCTCGCTGGCCGTTTCCAGAGCACTGGGGGACTTTGACTTCAAGGAGGTGGACTGGAGGCCGCAGACAGAGCAGCTCGTGTCGCCGGAGCCAGAAGTGTATGAGCTTGAGAGGACGCCCGAAGACGAGTTCCTAATTCTAGCATGCGACGGTGTGTGGGACGCCATTGGTAACGAGCAACTGTGTGCCTTTGTGCGCAGCCGACTGCAGGTGTGCGATGACCTGAGGGAGATTTGCACACAAGTCATTGACCTCTGTCTCTATAAGGTGAGATGTCAAGACTACGATAGTATACAGACAATGTGCATCAAACAATAGGAAAGGGAAATGAAATGACGAAAGATCCGGATACATTTGAAGCTGATTGGAATGACTGAATGAGAAACAACCTTTCAGATTCAGCTATTTGTACCAGGAAGGAAGAATTAGTGGAAAGTCAAACAGAACATAGCGTTTTGCCACTGGAACCTGTCAAACCAAAACTAGGGATGTTATTGATTGAAAGGGGAATAAAACCAATCTAATCAATTAACAAATGTGATGATCAGTATCACAATAGCATTGAGGTTCAATATCCAGTCCTAACCATGACACAGGTGAATATCTATATACAAGACAGAAAATGCCCTGTGATTATTTTTTGGATTCATAGTTTTGTTTTGTTTGTCATTCTAGATTCTCAGTCAATCTTGATTTTAAAGTATGAAAGTTATCTTTCATGGTTTCGACTGCAAAATATAATTTAAAAAAATAGTATGAATCTACTTAATTACAGTGTATCTCTGTCGTGTTAGCTCAGCAGAACTGCTACCCATCCCTCTGAACTCAGCTCATTGGATTACAGCCGGTGGATTTATGAATGCTTTACATTAAGAAGGGGCTGTTGACAGCAGGTGTACGGTCTCTGTGAGGAAACCTTGTTATGTAAGTAGACTTCTCCTGCTGGTCTTCTTGAAGCTTGTTAGTAACTGCATGTCTGGACACTGACGAACCCTTAGCAGCCCTATAAATAGCTGCATTAAAGCATCCTGGGACATGGGATAGGAGGGAAGAAATGCTCCACATGGCTCGGATTAGGACCGAATGTGAGTTGACGTGAGCTCAGTGTTGCAGCTCAACTCAGAGTCTTTATCCTGGCCAGGATGGGGTGCTATTTACCTAAAAAGGCTTACTGTAGCATACTGGTGAAGACTGCATGTCCAAACCACATTATATCACTTTACTGTAGATAAGGTGTCGCTACTCAAAACTATGTATAGTTTTGCACAGTTAAAGATACATGACACTAGTGTAATTTATGGTCATTATCTGTTTTTAAAATCTTAAAATGCAGACTAACTAATAGTTATACAATAAGCTGTCAAAAGTAAATGCAATTAGTGACCTCCATCACCGTCTACTTCGCTTCAACTTTAAATAAAACTAAATCTGTGGCGCTTTCAGTGAAACTCTTGATATTTCTGTCTCCCTCTGCAGGGCAGCTTGGATAACATGAGCATCATCATTGTCTGCTTCCCAAACGCCCCCCAGGTGTCACAAGAGGCACTGCAGCAGGAGGCAGCGCTGGAGCAACAGATCGATATGAAAGTGGAAGGTGATTCGCTGCCTAACAGTCAGCAAAACCCCCACAAAAAAATTATCTACACTTCAAACTGCTGTTAGCTTGATCACTTACCATATTGTTTTGATCTCCCCTTTACAGAAATTATCCAGATGATGAGGTCCAGAGATGAGGACCCTGACCTTTTATATGTGATCAAATTCCTGGCTGCAGAAGAGATGCCAGGGCTCCCACCAGGAGGAGGCATTACCAGCAAGTGAGTCCCCCCTACAAAAAAAAAACAAAAACCAAAAAAAAACAGATCCGTTTGTCACAACACGACTGTTTATTGCTTTGCAGGCGAGACTGTATCATCTCTTCATATCAGAAACACATCATGGCTGTCAAATCTCAGGAGCCCATGGTGAGACATACACATACGAGTCACACGGTATTAAAGTTTGATGTCATTAGATGACGCTGATTAAAACATTCTCAGTCATCTTCTTACCAAATGATTGATTTTGTCATTTACTTTTTCACTTAACTGTTGACATTTTGTCTGTAAAAAACATCTGAATACAGTGAACAATCTCCTGTGTGATTTCCTTGAGCCTGAGGTGATGTCATCTTTATGAAACAGTCCAAAACCCAAAGCTATTCCATTTACTGAAATTAATTAAATCAACTTAATGTAAAAATGAATTGATTAATGGAATATGAAAACACATGTTAGGAATAACTAATTGCTCTTGAAATAGAGTAAACCAATAAGTCATAACCCTTGAGTTTTAAAATTATATAAAAGTACTTTTTGCTCTTTGTAAGTATCCTGGTAAAATAAGAGTTATATAGTCTACAATGTGCATATATAATGTTGGTAACATTATTGCCTTGTGACGTTTCAGGACGAAGGATCGGAGGAGGACTCAAACTAAAGCCGTTACCATGGAAACAGAATCATCACCAGCTTTACGGTCTCCATGGAGACCAGTTTGAACAAGAGACTTTACATTTTAGATGAGCACTAACGAACGATGATTCTTTCTTTAATACATTCTCTTTGAGCTTTGCTTTATGGCCTATTAAAGTGAAATTTAAATCAGATACCCACTGTGTTTTTGTGTGTAATATGGGCACTATACTTATATTTAAGGAGTATTTAATAATACGCAATGATAAAGTGCCTGGAGAGACAGTGATACATTACTCAAACAAACTTCTGTACAAAGCAACTCATTTGAAATGACTGTGTGTTTGATACTGTGAACAGATGTGTGGAAAAGAAATGATCTGACAGTCCATATTCTAAAGCAATAAATCACTTAAAATCTAAGATCTCCAAAAAACAACTTCTATTTAATGTATGGCCCCACACGTGGACCAATGTGTATCAGAGAGTTTCATAGAATGCAGTACCTCTCAGTAAATAATTAGTTTGCACAATGCTGTCAGGGAGCAAGGGTTACATGGATGGCAATGACTTGTTATGGCAATAACACATACCTCGTTAAACGTGCTTTAACGAGGTATGGCTCTTTAGAGACGATGTGTGATGTCACTGTGGGATTTAAATGGTATTCACATGTACACACCTGTTCATTCTTATACATTTAGAATTATACACATAACATGACGCTTTGAGCATAATGAATATATTATTTGTTGATTATCAAATTATCGTTAGATACATTTTTTTAAATTAACAGTTTTGTCTATAAAATGTCAGAAAATGCCCATTACATTTTTTTTAAAATCAAAGCCCAATGCGACGTCAAATTGTTTTGTCCAACCAACAGTCCAATTTCCAACAATGTTAAGTTATGACCATATAAAGGAAAAAAGATTATTATATAATAATCATTTTATTAAAATAGTATTATATATAATAATAGTATTAGGATATTTCTGATTAAAATATTAGTTCAATTATTTGGTTATCAATATAGTTGCCAATACATTTTCTATCAATATTTTCTGCCAATTATTCAGTTTGTTTCTTGATTTTAATACTAGATTAAAGTTTCCATCTCTCTTTGTCTGCCAATGTCTTGAAATTCAGAGTTTGGCTTTGAATCTACAATTTCATTTAAACACAGAAACCAAAATAAAAGTTTAGGACATTCAGCACACAGACCTAACCCATACAGAGATAAATAAAACACATGCCTATTCCTCCCTTAGCATATCTACAGTATTAAAAATAAAAACCAGTTGGTACAAGTCTAAACCACCACGAGGGACTTAAAGGGCCCCCTTTGGGCCATCATGTGGGTTCTTCACAATGTGTTGCGAGGGTGCGGCTCAGCACCTCTGTATGAATTGACTGAGCAGAGCGTTTATTGGACACGGTGTCCTTCTCGCCCCCTCGCTCCTGACAAGTCAGATCACTCAAATATTCAACTCAGGACGGCACTGTCTAGCTGGCGACGCTTGTGGACAAAGATAAAGAGGAAAACGAGGTGGGAAAGACGAAAAGGACTTGAATCCTCAAACACATAATGTGAGTAACGACTGTGACTGTGTTTGGGTGCTTTTAGATAAACAACACAGGGACAAAGTGGTATTGTTTGAACCTGACCTGCCTGGTTGGGGCTTTTCTTTGATGCAGAGACATACTAGGGAACAAAGCAGCCGTTTAGGCCATAACGGCAACCAGAGGGTTCCTAAACCAGCAACTGTTGCCAGGTAAAGCTTGTATCTGCAGTACAAGATGTTAAGGATTTTAACTGGTCTCAATCCAAACTGTATTTGCCAAGCTGAAATGAGCTAAAACCAGAATCAAGAAATATAAAAGTAAATATAGAAACATCTGTAACTCATCCATCCAATTAAGCATGGCAATCGTGGAAATTCCAGTTCTGTGTTTATCTATAACAAATGTAATTAAATATTGTTCTACTTTTTGTTCAGTGTCATAATAAGTAACTGTAGGGGTTCATTTGTTGCCTCTAAATAATTTCAGTTTGTTCATGAATGCACCTGCTTTGGGAAACTTAAATGCATGTGTTGACACTGCCTGTGTGTGTTTTTGTTATCCCTGTGATAAGACTTGTAAATGTAAATGACTGGGGAATCAACACTCCCTGTTCTGTGAAATATGCATTCTTAAGATTGGCTGCAACTAATATAAGATTATACTAAAATGACTGAGAATCGTCGTTTAAAGTTAGTGTTTTTCAGTCAGTCAGTGATGCTCCGTGTGTCACCTGACCTGTGACCTGTAGCAGCACGTCAAAGCGGTTCATTTAATTGATTGAAACACCTGTATATAAAACAGGTAGTTTAGAGGGGGGTTGGGTGTGTGCGGGTCATGGCAGAGTGTGCCCGTACGTCAGTGTAGACACGTTGAATCCTGCAGCAACATCTGTATCCACCCTGCGGGTCACATGGAGCAGCAAACTGACCAGGTATGGACAGACAGCTAGCTAACAAGCTAGCCAACTAGTTAGCCAACTGGGCTAAAAACAACACAGCTAGCTAGTTTATACTTAAGAAAAGTAATTTAACTTTGTAGTCTAACTATATGTCACCTACCTGCAGTCGCGCAGGATGCCACTGAACGCGGGAGACAACGGCTACGGCAGCGGGGCAGGCCCCGGGCTTTCCGCCAGCGTGGGCGGCTCGGAGTCGGCCCCGCTGCTCATCCCGGAGCCCGAACCGGAGCCCATCCAGCAGTGGCAGCCCCTCACCAAGGAGGAGCTGGAGCTCGCCGCGGGGGGTCCCGGGTGGCGGAAGGTGCGTTGTTACCTGGTGCTGCTGTTCTGGCTGGCCTGGCTGGCCATACTCGCCATCTCCGTCGCCATCATCGCGATGAGCCCGCGGCCGGTTGTGACGCCGTTGACGTGGTGGCAGAAGACGCTGTTCTACCGGCTGCAGCCCGAGCTGCTGGCGGAGAAGCAGGCCGAGGGGTCAGAGGGCATCCATGGTGAGGAGACACCGCCGAGGTCATTAGGAAAGGAAAAGTGTGACCGTCTGCCTCCTGGTGGTCACTTCAAATTTACACAAAATTTTCACATTTTTGCAAATCAAAAAACATGTCATGAGTTTTCCATGCTAGACTACGAACTAGACCCAGCTGTGTTGTCATTTTTGGATTATATAATATTATATTATATTAAGTGTGCAACATGGTAGAAAACTAAAATTCTTAATGCTTTCAACGTTGGTTTTAAAATGTAGGGATTCCATGACACTTTATGGCCCTTATGTGAGATGATACTGTGGCTATTCTCGCGTATATTAACAAAAAAGAGAGAATAAACTTTGGGCACCTGAGAAGTTTCCTGCTTACAGCCTGGTGGGTAGCTTGGTTTCTCAGATATGTTCATAGGGTTACATCCTGTTTCTTGAAGTGTGTTCCAGCTGGCTGATATTGATCCGTTATGTGCTCTCCTGTGAATAAGAACATTCAATCTGACCACAACAGACAAATCTAAATAAGCCTCCTTGACTGAGGGCAGGAAATTAGTTTATCTCTCACCACTCTGACTGTGTGCAGATATCAAAGGGTGAATGTGTGGGCCACCACATGCTTTTAATTAAGCAATTGCTGGTATTTCTATGTATGCATGTGATAAGAAAATGTTTTTGAACCCAAGCAGGGAAAGTTACCTAAAGGTTGTTGTAGAGCAGATAAGAAAACTTAGAAATCCCCATTATCTGCCTCTGAGGAAAAACATGAAACTCATAGAAAAGTATGAAATGCTGTATGTAAATCCAAAGTGTACTGAGATAGAAAGGTCAGTCTAATGTTTAATCTCTCTCAAGCCCTGTGTGAGCAGCTGCCGTACCTCAGGTCCCTGGGTATCGGAGCTCTAATCCTGGAGGGTCTGTTTGACAAGCAGGCGTCTCCTTTAAATGTCAATGGGACCGATGACAGGTTTGGGACTTTGCCTCAGATCCAGCATCTGCTCGCAGAGAGCAAAAAAGCAGGTGAGGGAAGGATGACAACTTCTTTTTCCCCCCCAAACTGCTTGCATAGGTTGACCTAATGAGTGTTTATTTGGGGGGGGCCTGCAGGTCTCAAAGTGGTTTTGGACATCTGTGAACTGAATCTATTGGGACCTCAGGATGTAGCAGGAAACACAGATGAGACCTCAAACCCCTCACCCACAGTACATGTAAAATACACTTCCAGCATGCTACTTAAACATGTCAAGTTCTCAGTGATGCTGGATTTCTTAAAACGTAATACTTTTCCCACAGCATGCCCTCCGGTTCTGGCTGGAGCAGGGCGTGGCAGGCTTTGAAATCTGTGACACGGATTCAGCCTATTCAGAGAAGGTAAAATGACTATCACGTTTTATATTCTAACAGTTTCCACAAACTCGCCTCCAATAAAATATATTTCAGACTCTGCTGCAGTGGAAAGGTGTCTTCAAAGAATTCAGCAGTGCAGAGGAGGAAAGGTACACATTCACTGAATGGAATCTTTAATTTTTCTTATTATGAAATAACACTAAAAGTGGGCTGGTCTGTGTCTCTTCAGGATTGTGGTGGTAAAACAGACTAGCGATGTTCTGCCTCCTCTGATAAACTCCCACCTTCACAACGTCACGCTGGTGGATGTGGTCATGAGGTCCATTCTGCCACCTTCACAACGCCCCCTGTCTGCCATGGAAGTCGCTGACGCCATAGAGACACACCTGCAACCAAGACAGGAAGACATATGGCCCAGCTGGACAGTAAGACGTGCAATCGATAATCCAAAATAGTTGCAGCATGAACTGAATGACATGTATAATTAACTTACTCTTAAATTGACCAACTCCTGCAGGTTGGAGGTCAAGTATCTCGTGAGTTCAAGAAATTACTGCTGGTGCTGGTGATGACTCTGCCCGGATCACCTGCAGTCCAGTATGACGAAGACTTTGACCGAACACAGGTGAAGTCCCGCCTGAGATTTGGAGTCCATCACATTATTTCTTTTTTTTCATGTTACCAAATAAAGCTGTTCTGTCTCGCAGAATGCATCTCTGAAAGTCAGCTCTTCATATGAGGACACAAACGAACCATCAGACACCCATACGGTGAGGAATAAAGCCAGATATTTAGAAATGCAAAGCATTGGATGGGTAGGTTACTGTCTGACACTTGTCTCTTCCATCCCTCCCTCAGGAGAAGGAGAAGCGTTCAGCTGTAGCTCTCTTCACCTCCCTCAGTCACTCCAGAGCGAGAGAAGAAGCTCTTCAGTTTGGCAGTTTCACTTTCCTCCCCTTCAATTCTTCTACGAACTCCTCCTCCTCCAACTCCACTCTTCCCTCATCATCTCCCCCGATCCTGGCGTTCTTGCGCTCCTGGGGTTGTGTCCACTTCCTCATTCTGATCAACGTCGGGCCTGAAGTCCACGCCCTGGATCCCGCCTGGGCCCCGAGCCTGCCTAAAGCTGGAGTGTTCGTGACCAACACAGGACTGGACCGTTTGGGGTCAACAAACCTGGACTCGCTGGAACTGCGGCCCAACGAAGCCATTGTCATCAAACTATTTGAGGCGGGAAGCTACGCGTAGAGCTTCTCTGCAGTCAGTCGTGGGGGGATTTGGGTATCTGGATTTGAGTGTTCCTCTGTCTGACACAGTTGTTTATTTATAAAGGTGTGATTATGTACTCGGAGGTCACTGAAAATAAAATAATGGTTCTGTCTTCCATGTGGCATAGTTTCTGTGAGGATGGGTCCACGTTAGCCCTCTGGAGTCACACCACATGTGACATCCAGCTTCATTACATCATCTAGAGATGAGCTGAGGATGCTGTGCATGTGTCAGGGATAGTTTAAAAAGGTGCTAAACTAAGACATGAATAAATGGCCTCCAGATGTTAAGTTTTCATTCCTGTGATTTAAAAGCTTTTTTTATTTATTTATTTTTACATCAAAGAAACCACTTGAAATGTCATGGCTAATTTCTGAGAACCAATTCTTCCAAACATGTGGCTTGCATGAAGAACAAAGCCACATGTATTGGTGTTGCAATAAGCCTGTCAGTCATGAGCCGCCGACGAAACAAACCACATCCTAATTACTCTAGAATGCAAATTTGGATTCTCTCCAACCCCCCGCAGGGGAACTTTCATTTAGAAACTCGTGTTGCAAAATCAAACGAAGCAAATTACTGTTTGCAACTTCTTTGATTGACATCATATTAACTTAATCCTTTTGCCGCAATGTCGCTGACGTGGTTGCCTGAGGAGAAATGATTACAAATCCATCCAGTCACATAGTTTACCACATAGTGGTGCTAAAGTACCAGCCACCGCACTGCTGCTCTTTGAACTAAAACCCTCACCACCAGTCTGCTTTCCTCAGGCGGTCATCTCTTCTTTTATGAAAACAAGATCCTTCAAACTATGTCCTCTAAAATCCCCAGCTAAGTTTGCTCCATTATGGAGAACAGAAATATGAAACGGGGATCTGAACGCCACAATCACATTTACGGTTAATAGATTTTGAATAACTGAAGTTCTTTCATTCTGACAATTTTTTACTTCCATCTGAAACTTGATCAGCAACATATTTCTGTTGTCATATAACTTAAAGATGCTTCTGATTTGTTTCATACAGTAAGAGCAGTGCAAATGTCAAGTCTTCTACAACGCAGGTCAGATAAGTGTTCTCCTGTAATCAACGTAAATGTGAGGGATTGTAACAAGACAAAAACAAACGATTGTCTAAACCTAAACACAATCGTCTTCTGTTTATCAGGCCACCGCTTCTATTTCATGTACTGTAAACGCACAGCAAACATGCTCGGGTCTCAGACAGTCAAGAACTATACATGGACTGAGATAGAGAGCATGCAGGACTGTTCAGCATCACAGAATCAGCATAAACATTTCTTATTAGGAACATACACAGAGACTCTATTCTTATATTATTTATTTCACATGAACAACAATGTATACCATATAATGAATATTATTTTCTTTATCTAAAAATGTATTCTTCCATTCACTTTGATGTACAACTCAAATATCCTCGAACACCAAATGTGCAAGTGGTAATGTGTCTGACTTATGTCGGGTCATGCATGACTGAGTGTTTAAAAACTATAAAGCAAGAAGTTAATGTGCAAAGGAAAAACTGAACTCAAATCACCTCGTGTCTTAGCCCCCAAATCTCTTCACTCCACTGCAGAAACAAAACCAGCACAACTGGAAGGACACAGGACATTAAAAAGGCATAAATACACATGCAAAATGCAGTTAAAGTCACAACAACATAAACCTTATTCTCACAGCAGCAGAGTTTAACAATCACAGACAAGCATAGGAAGTTTAGAAATCAGTGAGGATGACAAGGAGGGGGTGCAGGAAGCAAACGTTCTTGCAATACAATGACATTATGGTCTGGACGGAGATAGCGGTTATTAGATCGAGACTACAGTGGCCTTTTAAACCAGGTTAGCTCAACTCTCAGGCATGATTTCAAATTGTCTCTAGTCTCCTGATTTCTTGACAGAAGATGGCAGGTTTGACTTCAGATTATTTGCATTTTAGGACTCAAAGCCTCGAGTGTTTAACAGGTTGTTCCTTATTTTTGTTTTTGATACTTATATTTTTTATTGGTTTTATGTCATAAATAATTAAACAAGACAACATCATAGTACAATCAAATAAGAAATGAAACAGCCAGGCAGTTGGTACAGTCTAGGGCAATCAACATAGAATATTCAGACGGGGGCTGCTCTTCAGCACCACTCAGCCTCTTTGAAAGCATCTGGGATTATACTCCATCAAACAAGCAATTGTGAGACCAGAAAGTAAGGTGGGGGGTTCATGGATGACCCCCCTCGTTCGACATGAACATCAACCATTTTTTCCATCTTGCTAGTATAAGTCTCTTTTTAGTCTGAGCAGGAAGGTCAGTCTCTCCATCTGGTGTCAGGTTGTTCCTTTTTGAACAGAGCGCAACAACCAGGAAGATTGCAACGCATACATCACATGTTCATATTTACATGCAGTATATAGTCGAGACGTAACTCATCCTAGTTCAACATTTGCCTTTTTGTAATAAGCTGCAGCAGAGATGACGTCTGTGGCCCATCACAACTACTGGACGGATGGCCTGAGAATCCTGCACAGACATCCATGTTCCTGAGAAGATGAAGCCTGATGACTCATGGCGATCCCGACATTCCATGAACACGGGATCGCCATATTTGGCACAGTCGCCTCTTGTTATCAGAGGGTGAATGATGATGATAACTTTGGCCACGCTTAAACATATAATTTTGTGCCATAATCAAGTCAACATTTGAATTTGTTTAATACTTTGGTTTATGACAACAAACCTGACGACGTTTTTGTTTCGTGCTAATCAGCCAATATTAACAAGGAAACATGCTAAACTAAGATGTAGAACATAGTGCCTCCTATGCATCAACATGTAGCATTTAGCTCAAAGCACCTCTGTGCCAAAGTGAAGCCTTAAAGGAGCGCTAGCATGGAGACTTCTAGATCAAGACCTGCTTGTGGTTTGTATTGTTACTTCTCCTGGATTAAATAAAATCAGTGTCTCTTTTGCATCATACTCTCCTGTCACCGATGACGGATATATTATGGACCTGAGTGCTACGACAGGGAAATAAACGGTCATCTTGGTGTGGAGTGGGACCTCGTGTCAAACACCTGTAGATCCATCCATTAGCAGAGTTCCCTGGCTGTGTCTCAAAGAACAGGCAGAGAGAAAGTACAAGACAGTATACATTCATGCATATTGTTTACACATTTATCTTTTACCCGAGTGCACACATTCAGATTTTACAGTATATGATTCATAGGCATGATGTGGTTCAATGTGTTGCTTAGTTACAGTGCTATTTGTTTTATGGCACAATTGTCTTTGCAACTTTTGCAACAGTTTGAAATCAGTCAGTGGAAGCTTCAGACCCAGTGCAATCGTTTTTTTCCCCAAAGTTTTTTTCTCAACAAAGTGTTTGTGCCTTAAAATGGTGAGTGCAGGAATCCTGTGTGCAAATGTTCAAGTTTCATTTTGCAAATTCGCTCCAATATTAAAGGCCTCCAGTGGGTCACAGAGGTAAACTGGAATACACGTTGGCCTGTGGAGCCGCCACGTCTGCCGTGTTGCGCTGGATGTGACTGTCAAGCGGTAAAGAGCGAGCGCAGTGTGCCGTCGTCTTCACAGCTCTCCTGCTGAAGTGGCAGCTCAGCAGGGAGCAAAGGTGCTGAAACACAGACTTGCGGCAGATGATGAAGACCCAGGGATCCACGATGGGGTTGAGGGCGTAGAAGCGGAAGGCTGCCAGGTTCTCTCCATCGCCACAAAATGGGTGAATGGCGTTGATAAAGCCAGCGATCTGAAGTAAAAGAGGGTCGGGGTTAGACACAGTCTTTAGAAAGCACAGAAAAGTCTCTACAAGAGCCTATAAGCTTTTGTAAACAAGTTTTACCTGCAGCTGAGTCTTAAATCCCTCCCACATGCTTCCTTAAAAGAAAGCTTTTCCACTTCTCTGTGTTGTGTTCTCTCCTAATCTGAGATTTTGCTGCAGCATCTATTCTCTAACAAATTATCAATTTGTGTTCCCTGTTTTATATTTGGTGATTACTAGGATTAGGACGCTTGCATGTAAAGTACAAGATGTGCAGTAGCTTGGTCATGCTTAGAGTAGGTTTTCTTTGTGCCTTGAGTGTGTTTGCTTTATGTAAGAAACCCAGGACACTATTGTTCAGAGGTTTGGTAACCTGGCATTAAGATGAAACCTTTTGTCTGCTGGATGGAGCCAAAAACCCAACCTGATCCAAGCCTCTGTGACAACACAGCACATGATGGAGTTGTCGGCACTTTGGTGTTAAATCCAGACGAGAGAACGCGACTGTGTGTTTAGTATTAGTGTCAGTAGAGACTGTGGTTCACTTTAGCAAATGTCAACGTCCCACTCTGTATACTAATGGAACACGCTTGATAGTATCCCGAATGCAGGTGCAGGCCAAATCCACAACGTCTTCCTCTATTGACCTTTAAGGTATGACAGGCTGCACAGATGCAGCCCAGGCAGCAGGAGCTGGCTGCTGATCCGTCCTGGCCGGAGGGAGAAGCAGCAGCTGGCCCAGGAAGCCTCTTTGTCACGTGGTCCTCTTCTCTATCAACAAATATCCATTTCCTTCATGAAATATCCAACAAACAGTGGCCCTAATGAATGGCTGGTGCTGATTGAGTGCCGTTATGCATTTGGTGTAAATGTTTCGCTGTTGCTAGGGCCTTGGACTGAAAAGTAGGATAAGCTGGAGACGGAGTGAGAGCGGCCAGAGGGAACAAGTCAGACCAAAGCAGACTACCAGAGGGACCAGACAACAGGGCTGACTATGTCCTCTCCATCTCATTAACCAGCTCAACTCACACGGATGTGGTCACTCACAGATACACCCATGAGAGAGAGGGAGGGAGGGAGAGGGAGGGAGAGAGGGAGGGAGAGGGAGGGAGGGAGAGGGAGGGAGAGAGAGAGAGAGAGAGGGAGGGAGGGAGAGGGAGGGAGAGAGAGAGGCTGAGTGTGACTGCAAACCCAAAACAACAACAACTGTAATGAATCCTGTAAAGTTTCTAAGATGACGTTGAGCTTCAAACCAACAGGCTGGAACAGAGTTGTCGTCTTCGATGAGTCAGAAATGTTTCATGCAACAGTTCAAAGTGGAATAAAACAACAGACAGATGTTCTTTGTTTTTTTTAAGTATTTATGTTTTTTGGAAACTTCTTGAGTTGCACAACCGATGTAGACGGGGTTACTGGCAGATCCTCATGGTTGGGTTCACAGTTACTGTATTCATCGGTCAAATGATTAGCATTCAACTGAAAATGCCTCATGCTCAGTTGTGTAATGAGCATCACCACGAGCGAATTGCAACATCTATTAAAAAATCTATTATTAAGTGAGTTAAGTTCTTCCGAAATTCTTATTAACGACGAGGGATTTACTAAATCAGCACACTACAGGAAGCAGTGGAAACAATTGCATGTTTCTCAAACTTTAGAACTTAAAGTGGAATACGTCTTGTTGTTGTTTTTGGACAGTAAGTATCACAACATCATTAACAGTCTTGGCTTATGACCAAGAAACAGACCTCAGTTTGCTATTAGAATTAATATCTCAGGCCGACTTGCATAAAACACGATGACAAAGGCCTCTTGTGCTCAGTTATCGTACACTTTATTCATCACACGGCGCTGCCAGAAACATTTCCAACAGACACGCATCCTCATATGCTCCGCCACCTTCCTCACCCTTGTTGTCTCACTCCGCATTACCACCCTCACCCCCACCCTCACCCTTGCTCGTGCCGCTGCGTGACACCCTGCCTCTTATGGTCCTCTCGGCAGACCTCGAGCCCTGCAGAGAGACCACAAATCACTGAGCTGTCCTCTCCAAGCACTGCAGGCTGTGGGGCCAAAACCGACGAGATGTCAGCTCTCCTTAAACAGGAGCATATTAATGTGTGAGTCTGGTTAAAGAGCGGCTCACAAACAGCAGCTGGACTGAGAGCGTGTTCACGTGTTCACATTTCTCACATGTATACAGATGCATACAGTATTCACAGACGGCTGCACATTTTGTACATGCACCGACACAAACGCATTCATCATCACCCACTGGTCTGCAAACTGTAGCTACACCTTACAAGAGAACTGGGATGCTATTTCAGTCAGGGATATATTTCATTTTTCTTCAGCACTTAGTGCAATGATTAGATGACTGAGGTTCTTCAGGCACCTGGACCCAGCTGCTGTAAACGGGAACATCCTGGCAGAGACACGTAAGATGCTATTTGGCGCTAATGATTGCTTTGTCTTTCAGGAAACAGACCATCTAATGGATGCCTAGACTCCACCATCCATTAGTTTTCCATCTCGTAGTCCTGGAGGACTCTTCCCAACTCCTTCTTCCTGATCCTGTTTCACCGCAGCAACATTACCCCGGGATGAGAGGCAGCGCAGGGAAAAAGACCTTTCAGAGAGGAGTGTTAGCAGCTGGGAGCTACACTAGTAGACCAGCAGTAGACCGACATCAACCCCTATGTTTGTTTGGCCACTTACAGGCAGTGGAAACAAACACAACGCTGACATATCCTCACGTGTTAAATGATAATGGATCTTTTCAAGCTATGTGCACCAATCTCACTTCTGTTGTGTCCGTTTGGTCTTTATAGATGATGATAGGGTTACATTAATAATGCAGGAACTGATGCCTTTTCCCCTCTGAAACCAAATCTACACTCTTGCCATGACAAGACTGCAGGAGGCTGCATAAATTCACTCCACCCAGCTGGAGGAAAAGTCTTAAAACCACAAAAATAATGACGTTTTCACATTTGTTTCATATTTGGGTCAAACAAGTACAACATGTAGATTATGAAGCTTGACTGGCGTTCTCTAACGGTCGCTCTCGCTTAAAGTCTCGACGAGGCTTAAACATCTGTTCTTAATGTGACGGCATGTCGACGTCTTCAGCCCACTCCCAGGGAAAATAAGAGCAGATAAGTCTGATACAGCAGCTCAGTTTGCCCAAGGTGTGAAAGTAACTCAGTGTTTGAGGTTTGGGCCCGGTGAGTTCTCACTTCACACATCACATCATACTTCCGTAGAGTTTCCTCTTTCTGCGGTATTTGTTATATGTGAGGCATATTGTTTGTGCCTCACTCACAGGTCAGAGAAAGTTAAACACAAATTAAAAAATCTTTACACGCACACGTTTTGGTTCCTGCTTGACGCTGTGACTGTCCAATAAAGTGCATTGATCAGGGATTCACAAGAACATTGCAGTTGATTGGATTTCCACCCACTGCCTCTATTTCTCACAAATGACATACTGTCGATTTGAGGTGTTTCCTGTCAAAGGTTTCCCCGCTGAGCTCCTCCAAGAACAGCAGAGGCTTCGAGTCGGACTCAAATAATCCAATATGCCTGCCCCTGGACCGTCTGGCCACGCTGATCTCTGCCTCACATTTACTTCCTGAAGGACCTGATTTAATGCTGGCGGTGAGTCACTGCAGTGTGGGCATGTAATGTAAAGCTGCCTTCCACACAAGTCCTAACTCGAAAATGTCTCATCCCCTCTTAGAAAAAGTACAACAGAACGCCACGCAAAGTCTAGGGGCCCTAGTTTCGTAGACCAGGGCTGCGTTTCAAAAACAGTTTGAGTCGCCCTCGCTCACTTGCCCTAAGCACTTGCCCTCGGGGGAATCCCCGCCGCCATCATAAGGGCTGTTCCATTTCTCTGAACAGCTGAAGTGAACTCCGTGAGATCGACCCTTGAGGGCTGAGTGATCGAGTCAACAACGATAGTCACTTCAGAGCTGTATATCACCCACAATGCATTGCAGTGGTGCACGAAAAATATGTCCATGCGGTGGCGATAATGAACCTCAAACACCATTGTCTGCTGTCTATTCACCACCAAGGAAGAAGAAAATGAATCAAATTTAATTCATTTTCTTAAATTGTGCAATTAGCCTGTCTGTTGCAGAGTTATGGCAGAGCCCAACGTTTACAAGTGTAAGTATATAAGCAGCCGTATTGCCATCAAGTGTAGAATACGTCTTTGTCTCAATGAAATGAGTCTCTGCATATTTTGTGTAATTTGGAATAGGCAGTATAGCGCTACTCCAACAACGTGTGGTTGATCCATGATTGTCTGGGCTGTTAGTGAACGAGGGCAGCTGTGTTCCATTTACCTCTTTCACTCCCCCTCCGCCCACTTTCCCTCTTCCCTCCAAGTGGCCTCCGTGTGACGTCATAGCAAGGGCTGAGGGCAAGTGAGCGAGGGCGACTCAAACTGTTTTTGAAACGCAGCCACGAAACTTCCGCTACGCCAAGCTGAATCTGTGACGCCTCCCCCTGCTGTGCCGCCACACCCATCTTGGCGCAGGCGATCCACCAAACTGCCAAACTGACCGTGCTCAAGGCTGCGCGGGTCGAAACTTGCATTACACCGGCTCCGCCACCCTGCGCTGCCTGCGCTGCGCCACGAAACTAGGGCCCAAGAACTACAAATCCATCCATTTTCTCAAAGAAGCAGCTGTCTGGCGTCACCTGACTGACCATCAACTACAAGTATTACAAGTAAAAGGTATATTTGCTTGTATGTATTTAAAACAATCCATATCATATAGTTGAACATGGCTGCACTACTGAGAGTTCAGCTGTGATTGTTTACTTTTGGCATTTGCCACCTTCAACGTTTTGAAGATGGGAATTACAACTGGGGAAAATTCCGACCTCCTGAGTTGTCTTAAACGCAGCATTCTACACTGAAGGGGAAATTCACCGCTCCACATTCTGCATTTAAGAAGTTAGTGAGGATGTGGTTGGTGTCGTCTGAGACAGAGAAGACACCTAGACACACATAAAGAAGAAGGAGTTTGTGGCAGGAACGTGAGAATGCCTCTGGTGCACATAATCAGTTTGTACGTTATGTGAATTTCTCTTCAGGCTTTGTCTCATGATTGTGAAGAAGAAAAAGAAGAAGAAGAAAAAGAAGAAGAAGAAGAAGAAGAAGAAGCCATTAGACCTTTCACCGACATCGTGAAAAATGGAGTTCAGTGAGAAAACACTTCCAGACAACCGGCATCACTCAATCCACTCAACTCTCTGTTTTATGCATCATACTCCGACTATAATAAATAAGATGCTACGGCCTTTATGTCTATGGAATAGTGTTGTACGTTGAAGAATTGCATGCCAACTGAAAGGTCAGTGCATGTGTGGGAAGCTGAGTTGTGGTACAGCTTGAACAACTGAAAAACCACAGAAACGGCTGAAAAGAAAACTCACACCAAAGAGGAAGCAACTGTCAAAAGGGTGAAAACCCAACTTTAACTAAATTGGCGACGTGAAATATTACGTGCCCACATGTCAATCTATGATAAGGTCAATACAGGCCATGTTGCAAAACGTTGTTGCAACAGGCAAGTCACCCAACAGGCGTTCACTGCAGTTCCTCTTTGAGAGATAAAGCTGCTAGAGCTCGAAGTTGCTCAAACACGAACATTGTAACAGATTAGATTATTTTCTGAGAGATGTATGTTATTCTCTTTGTAATGTGGCGAACATTTTACTTGTTTAATTTCACATTTTTATCTCACATCCTTTCATCTTATTTGCCAACAGTTGAGCACAACTGAGTCTTATTAATTGCTTTTTTTTTTATTTTCAATGGCAATGAAATGAACAACGTTCACTTGAAATCATTTTGTTGTTTTACAGCCTAGATCATATTTTCATCATCGCTTTTGGTTATTAAATAAACACTCCTGGGAACGTGATAACATTTGTATTGATAGTGATTAAATCAGTTGGTAGATACATTTCTAGTTTGACTCTAAACCACTTAGTTGGAAGTGCATTGCAGTAATTCATTACTAACACTGTTGACAACTTTAGTTTCTTTAAATATCAGTTGATTTTCCAAATATTTATTATCACTCCCTTTTCAAAATCCACATCAACCACTCTTCACATCAGCATTATTTGGATCTACAACACTTAAAAAAAAAAGAAAAAAAAAAAAGAAAGCAATCTAGCTTATTAAAGGCTATTTTCTTAAATGGAGTCCGGCACATACTCACTCACTCAAATGCACCGGGGCGACTTGACATCATGTGTTACATGTGAACGTATTCTCTCAAGCTGCTGGATGTATTTACAACAATGCCATAAAGTCTGTTCACATAACACCTACTTCATGGCCACTTTAGGAAACGATAAAATAGATCATATTAAAAGACATTTTGTGTCTTGAGGACACTTTTGATTTACCTTGCACACAAGAATATAACACAAATGTGACATTGGGTGCATGATGGGGTTTGTTTTCTTGTCGTAAAAGCATAATTTTGCTTCTCTGTGCTATAAAGGACATCAAGATTGCTTCAGATTTCCGCTTTCATCTGATAATAACTGTATTCAGTTTTGTGGTTTTCAGCATATAAGATAAGCAGAGCTAACTGAATACAAACTATAACAGCACTAACAATCAGCATGAGACAACAGACAGTCACAAGTCTCCTGAGGTGCACTGCCAGCCAGCAGTATGACTTTCCCAAGACTGACTCTGACAACAGACCAGGTCCTAATCAATCACAGACTGGGAGCTTTTAGATTTAGATAAACAAACACAATACACTTTAAACATGGCATGACAGAAATATAACAACATTATTGTTGACAACACAAATTTGCATCAAAAAACCATCATCTTCAATTACCCCGGGAAATCTTGTTGACATGTCACTGTGAGTTTTTCCTTTTGGGCTGCTGTGGGACCATAAATCCGTGAGCCGGGTGGGGGTTCGCTGGAAATCAACTTCAAATGGGAAAAAGTAGATAGAAAGGATGCGTAGATTATTTCTCAGGCTTCCTGCACAGGCGGGTTGACCCCTAACATAAGTTGTAAAGCCATCTGAGGAGAATTTGTAATTGTGGGCTTTATAAATAAACCTAAAGTGCATTTCGGAGCAATGGGCCTTCGGAACAATGGACATTTGTCTTGGGATAATGGGCCGTCGGAAAAATGGGCTTTGGTTCTAATGGGACATTTTTCTGACTATTGGTGTTTTGGAATAATGGAATGGGACGATGGAATGACACATTTATCAATCATTGAAAAGGAAGAGGCATCTAAACAAAATAAAATAACAGACATTATAACAGTATACATCTTTGTAAGCAAAACGTCAAGCTATTTCTTTAAATGTTTAGTGTGCGAGGAGCCAACTCTTAAGTGGGGGACTTAACCATTAGTCCACATCAGCAGAAAGTTATAAGTATTTTCATCACATACATGTCATATAAAGTTCACAGGCCTGTCAGACGAACAGCATCTCCACCGGCTGCCTGGTTGCAATTATCTCCTTGAATTTGTTTTGTCCCGGCTGTCAGAAGGCTCAGACGCACTTTGACGAGAGAACTTCTTTTGTGTGCTGCATTAAACATTTTGGGAAGACCGCAAAGATATAATGTCACAAAGTACTGACGTAAAACCGGAGCATTTTAACATGAATAATTCAGTATTGAAAGCTGAGCGATTTATACTGTTATTAACTGCTGTGATTATCTTGACTGTTATTATCACACAGTCAGTATAGGATCATCATTATTTACGTGTCGTGATAGAAACGTGAACACCCATCAGGGGCCACAGCCCGACTGCTCATCCAATATAGTTTTATTATGAATCATAACTTAGCTGATGCCAGTCAACTTCATGGAACAGGAATGGGAAAATAATAATAATAAATCAATAATGACTGGACTAATAACCCTGATCACATCCATACTTCCTTTACTCAGTGATTCCGTAGCACGAAAATATTTAATTTTATGCCTGAATTTTTCTCATGATGAAAGATTTGAAATTTCTGGGACGCGTTCATCTCATCTTGTCTTAATCAAGTGTTTTTTATTTTTTATAACAGGCTTTTATTGAAATTTATCTCCTCCGTTTCCTTTTTTCACACAACATGATCACCACATTCTGCTTCACTTAGGGTTTGTTTGATGTGAGGGTGTTGTATTTCACTGCTGCTGCTCAGCCAACTTTTATTAGGCCATATATCTCCTGAGAGCGCCGGCAAGGTGGAGTATGAAACAAGAACCTATTGTTCTCCGTGTACCAGCGTTTCCCGGAAGATGTAATTATTAGATCTAAGTTAGCACCAAGGACAGTTTCGGATAGCCGGTTTAAGGTTGGTTCATTCCCTGGATTTGTTCTGACACTAAACACCATTCTCATGAAACACTTTATTTTCTCCTCACACAAACGTGTCAAAGCAGGCTTTGAATTAGCAGGTGAGTTACATTTTTACTATGGTATACTTTTATGTTTTTCAAAAGCACTAATAGAGTTTTAAAAGTGTTAAACCTATTTAAACTCACGGTTAGGAAATAAATAAACTGGGAACAAATAAATATCAATATACCACTCTCTGCATATCAAGTGACCCAGCGAGAGGTCCCAACCCGCAGGTTGAGAAACTGGGTGTGGAGCACATTTCACGCAATGCTGTGTGAACAACCAAAGTGCTGATGGATGGACAAATAACTGTGGACACGCGTTCATTAATGTGTTTGTACATTCGGTCAACGGCTGCGTGTGAAAGAGTTACTGATAATTTCTGTATGTCTTGGCAACAACTGTGAATATTTCAGTCAATCTCTCTGATTAACCCTCTTTACAGAGCCATGCAGAAGCATTCGCCCCATTGTTAAAAATGTCTTGCATTTCAACCTGGAAAGTGGATTATTATTTGGATTTTATGTAATGCCTCTCTGCTTAATGTAATGTCCTCCCTGTCTGTGATTATTGGTCCTCTATTGGCAGGTTTATTGTGGTGCCATATTCTTTCCATTGCATTAAATAATACATGTGCTCTTTTTATGTGGCACAAATGTGGACTTTATTTAACAAATAATGTGACTTCTGGAGGTAATTGGTGGCATCAGATCTTATGAAGAAGACATATAGACATATAGACCAATAGACATTATTTGTAGTCTTGATCATGTGACCCAGACTGATACTTGGACCTAGTGCAACTAATGATTATATTTATAATCTAATCATTTTATTGAATAGCCCTTTCATCTTTAAAAGATCCATGTATCGACCTCTTCAAATGGTTTGTTTGAAATTAGAAATGAGAAGAAAAGCAGGGAATTCTAAATTTTGTGAGGCTGAAATCTAATGAGATCTAAATCAACTGACTGGATTGGTCGACCTCTGCATGTCCCGGGAAGTGGTAGCAAGAGAAAGGAAATAATGTCTCTGTTCGATGCTGCGCTTGTTTTCACACAGATACGAGAGACCCACAGCGATTCGTTTGCCTAAAGAAACACTTGGTCTGGAGGCAGCTATTGATTGTAGACGAGGATTTATCGGAGCTAACCACTCTCCATCTCCTGAGGAGGTGTATAGGTCCAAGATCAATACGATTTTATTATTTGGTCAATGTAATAAATAGTTCAAAGCAGTCTATTGGAGAAGTAGTTTCATCAGGGGGAAGTAAGATGTCTGCACTTGTTTAATGCTCCCACAGCAACTTGAAATCATCAGTTGCTCCGACCTGGAGCGACCACGGATCTTTATCGGGCACAAATAGTTTTGTAATCACGATGGGCAGAACTAAAAGGGACAATGAAGCTGCACAGTTACATTTCATGAAACTAGAGATGCACATAGCTGAGTGAAAATGTGTTATTATCATCATTTATACAGATGAACTGTAACTGCATCCCAGTCACCTAGTCCCAACCTACTGATCCCCATGAAATACAGTTTATTTGTCAATATAATAGTTTAGCAGAACTTCTGAAACCAGCACTGTGATGCTGGCCATGACAGTGGTAACCCTCTGCATCCACACCATTACACCGTTTGTTTCTGTAAGTTAGCGGTATTTAGTTAATGCACATTATATATTCGATTAGGTTGGTTTATTAGTTTAACATAAAGTACTTAAATGAATCACACACAGGTTTTTAGTTTCATTTAACACACTTTATTATTTGACAGTACATTAGTTATCTATTTGAGCATGCATATTTAGTTAGCTTTTGTACAGTCTTTGTTTCAGTATTTTCTCATTTATTTTTCTTTGTTTGAGTTACCGATGCTGAGGATGCTGCTGGGATCCTCCAGGCAAAAGGATCCGCCCCCACAAACTCGGCCATCTTATAGCAGGCGTTGCTAATTGGGCCAACCCAAGGGCCGGTGCACCATAGGGGGAGATTTAATTCTTTAGTTTTGTTTATTATTTGCCTTAGACAATTAGTCTATTAGTAATGTCATTTAGTTTGGTTAGGTAAAGATTGTCTGTTCTAATGAGTTAATTTTCCTGATCAGCTTTATTTGTAAGTTGGCATTTGTCTTTTTTGTTTAGTGTTTAAGTTAACCCCTGTTGTGTTGGAATGGGCTGATCGCCCAGTATATAAGTTCCCCTCTTGTATTTATCAGGAGGTCTGTTTAAGTCTGTTTTGCCTTCTGTTAGTTTGTTCAGTTGCCTTTTGAACAGTTCTGTTAATTTGACCCCTTTTATGGGCCCAGTCCTTTGTTATTGTCACTTGAGAAATTTTGTTACCTTATGCTTTGGGTAGATAAAAACCCCTTTTTTTAAGTTATTGTTGTCCTCATTGCCGACTGACTCAGTCCATCACAAGCACAAATGATAAAAACATGTTTCCACCCACCATCTGTTTCCACATTTGTATCAACACTGCTGGGATTTTGTTCCAAGATGTTTGTTAAATTGTGAATGCACATCAAAGAAATGTTTTGGGTCCGTTTCTACATTGCTTTAATCATGTATTTGTCAAAATAAAATGCAACTACATGCAGTACGCCTAATTGCCCATGTTAACGATTTACAAACACAAAAAGAATCAATGGTATCCATTCTGCTATCAGTTGTTTTTAGCAATTAATGGCCTGTAATTTAAAGGGTTGTGGAGGGTTCAACAGGATGGGGGTCTCTCTCTCCCCCCCCCCATCTCCAGCTTTTAGTACCAGCAAATTAATTTTTTCAAGATGTAGCTGCAGAGAAATGATGTTGCAAGCAGTCTGACTGGAAGTAGACGGAGATCATTCAAGGGGCAGGGCACAAGAATGCATTATGCATGAACAAACAATGCCCCAAAGAGGATATTGTTCATGGATTTGCAGTCAGTACTTATTTTAATATGGTACTGACTTCAATTCTGCCAAGATTTCACCAGTATTACCTGAGGTACAACAGTAATGCTGTGACTAAATGTTTCATTCCTAGAGAAAATGCGGCATAATAACAGCTAAATAACCGGATATTTTCCTCCGGTGTTGGTGGAGACCAAAAACAGAGCTAAAAGAGCGTGAATATTGCTCTTACATTCACCAGGTGGCCAGAAACCCGACTCGGAATGAATGATAACGTTGCTCTGTAATTGCTGGACGTGTAAATAAGCAACTGTTTGCAAATAAGTTCACAATTTAAACTTAATTTGGGGATGCAAAACATCATTATTTACAGCTCGTTTTCACTGCCAACTTAGTGGTGAAAAAAAATTGCGTAAAATCTCAACAGAGATATTATATTGAGCATGCATGATGAGACTCATGAATAATGTTGTGGATAACTAAAAACAAATCATGAAACAATGACCTCTACTGTTCTGTTTTCCATCTCCGACCTGCTCTCCACATCTGGTTTTCATCATCCTCTGCCTCAGCCGTTAGAAAGCTCTTCAGCACCTGCTCACACCTTTTATTGTGTGACTGAAGCCTAAGGCCATGTTCTTCAGCAACCACACACTTCAATAATGATAATAAATAATCAACACGTTATCTATATAGCACCTTTAATAACATAAAGAGAAGCTCAAAGTGCTTTACAAAACAAATCAACAACACAGGCATCAAAACGGAAACAGTGGAATAAAAAAATCAATTCAATAAAAAAGGAGTTGCTTGTCTGATATGTGGTGGGAGTTTGTTCCAAAGCGTCTGTCCATAACAGAAACCTGCCACACCATGTTTTTTGTAATTCATTTAGGTAGGAACATATGAAAGGGGTTCAATGCCTAAACCTCATTTAGGAGCTTTATTAGATCTGCACCTCCTGTGAGGCTCAAACTGTGTAAAACGTGACCTTGCGACTCAGAGGAGTAAATATGTGCAGGTATACGAAGCGTTGTGTACACGCTGAATGGACCATCGGATTAAGTGTTCATCCGCTGAGAAAGGGAAAGCTCTTTGTTCAGCCCACAGCTGCTGATTGCAGAGCATCACCTTTCCTGCATGAGGCTCACAATGCCATGTACCTCCCAGCAGCACCTGGAGCCCCTCAAGCACAATACATAGGCTCTTCTGTGGACTCCACATCTCTGACTGAACCACTCCCATGTCTCAAACTCAACGGTGCTGGTACACCACACCACCGTCACAGAGACTTCAACCATTATTTCCACATGTTGCACAAGCAGACTCGTCTGATATCACCTCAGCTATTACAGGGATTTCATCTTTGAGTCATCGTGGATACGTCTGGATTAGGGGACTTCCCCCCTCTTCTTCCCACTGATTCACTTAATCTGGATCCACTTTGGAGGGTGGGGAGTCAATAGCTGTCATTCTGCATATTTTCCAATGGCATGCCGAGTTTTGACTGGGCCTGCCGAGGGCCTGAAGAGCTCCTGGCTGCTTTTGAAACTATTCTAAAGGTTGATTTAGCGTAATGCTTATTGTTAAAGTCCCACAGGGAAACAAACTGACACATTTGTCTTCATTTTTTTAGTGGTTTTAAACAACAGGATCTTTTGCTTTCCTTTGAAACGTGTTCCTTCTGCTCCGTCTGTCATACAGCCCAGATTTATGAGGTGCTGCACTGACTCCTGGATGCATGATGCCCTGAGACTGTATATGCGTCACAGCTGTTGTTTATCTTCTTCCTGACAACCATCCCTCTTGCCCAGTTTGCTCAGAGCTATTGGAAATGGTTTGATGTCATCATTTATTTTAGTTTTCAATAGAAGAATAAAAATGTCATGAAATAAATTCCTTTGTATTTTTTATAGACCCATATTGATCAAACGTTGGATGGTAAAGAACAAAATGACTCCAAAAATGAGACAGTTTAAAAAACTCCACAGGGTATCATGAATTCTTCTCCAAATTCCCAGCCTCTAGTCCACCATTCTTAAACCATATTTAATTGTCTGTTATTGCATGTTTTTTGTTGCTTTAATATCTTTACAACCTCAGTGTCCTACGAGTATAAATAAAGGTTGATTGATTGATTGATTGATTCAGCAATAAAAGTAGCAATTTGACATTCAGAGCATTAACATTGAAGCAAACAACTACTTGCTATGTAGAGATATAGTGGAGTGAATGAAGTCACTCGCCCTCTGTGTGTGTTGTTGTCAGAGCTTCTCCTTGCTTCGTTGTGCTTTTAGTCCATGTCCATTAATGTGATTGAGCTCGAGCTAAACGGGTGAATAGCTGAATAGCTTGTTATACGAGTGCAGCACTGTATTGATCCAGATATTGACGAGCAACATATTGCCCCCCAGCCAGCTGTGGTTCCCATGGGAACAGCATGGAGCGGGAGGTATTAGTGATTGTCTCAAGCAAGCTATCAGTCTGTACCTGTCGCCTGCAGGACACAGACTTGATCATTTATAAAGAGAAAGGAGAAAGACCAGAGGCCTAATGGAGGAGTGTTGATTTCCCTTTCAGAGGGAAACAGTAAGTGACATCTCAAAATTGACAGTCAAAAACACAGATTTCATTTAGAAACAATCAGCAGCAAATCCTCACATTTCAGAAGCTGAAACCAGCAAATGTTTGGCATTTGTGCTGGTGATCAATACAAGTATCATCACAATACGATCTTTGCTGATATCACCAAATCTGTGACATTGATTCAGTTCAGGGGCCTACAATAAATAGACGGTATCATCAGCCTATTTAACACAGTCACACAGCTTTTATATCAACTCGTAAAAAATAAACTAAAATCAGATGTTTTTACTGAGCCTTGCAGAAGTAGCTACACTGGATGGAAATGGTGACGGACCTGCCGTAGGAATTTCAAAATAAAGGCATTATGTCAAAGATGATTATATGTTTTCCCTCTCACAATGAACGTGGATCATTCAAACCATGTTTTACTCTTGCTGAAATGTATTCTGATTGTATTGTCCATTTGGTGGTGCAGGGCGGCATGCTGATGTAGTGGCGAGTAGACATGGGACGAGGATTTAATGATTGGCCAAAATTATTACGATTCACAATATCATCAACAAAATCTGCTAAAAACTCTTAAAAGGGGCAGCAAAAAATACTGGACTCATTTTACCTGATATTTTGTTGTTGTGAAGAAACACATTTTTACTGCATCACAGAACGCATTTGATTTTTTAGTGAAGATCATAAAGGACAGATGGGGTTTAGCTCAGGAGGTAGAGCGGGTTGGCTGGCAACTGCAAGATTGCCGGTTCGATCCCCGGCTCCTCCTAGCTGAGTGCCTGGTGTCCCTGAGCAAGACGCCTCACCCTAATTGCTCCTGACGAGCTGGCTGTCGCCCAGCGTGGTTGACTCCGCCGTCAGTGTGTGAATGTGTGAGTGAATGGGTGAATGTCAGTCATTCCTGTAAAGCGCTTTGGAGAAAAGCGCTATATAAATGAGGCCATTTAGCATTTACCAGATAAAAACAATGAATTAGGGGTGTGAATCTTTGGCTTCACAGCGATTCAATTAATGATTCAGTAGTTGGTGATTCGAGTCAAGGACAATTATTATTTTTTTTTTTTGGAACAATTCGATTCAGTAACTTTTAACCAAAATTCTACATCCATGAAATAAACATGCAATAATGCGAGTGAGACTATCGGTATTCTTCTGAAAGGTGAAAAATAAACAGACCACAGAATTACTTATTAAACATATTTATTCTATAAAACAGTAGTCCTGCATAATATTTTATGCTGAATGCAAAAATGTAATTTAACATTGCTCAGTTATTTTTTTAACATTTTTCAATAGACTACATGCTGGCAGGGGAGAGAGTGTCTTAAACGTATTAAAACATTAATCATAATTAAGAATCATGATTCATACGATTAAACACATTTATATCGATTATTGGTGAAGCCAAAACAATTCATTCTATTTATTTATTTTAGCAGATCGATTTAGTTTAATCTATAGGACTGACAATCACTACTACAATGTATACATTTTTCTTTTTTAAATAGCAACATGGTGTCTGCTCTTTCTGCTCATTCTTGGAGGTCTATTATTTGCATCAGGCTCTATTTCTTCTAGCTTTTTTAATTCAGGGTTATCCTGATAAAGGAAATTCACGATGAGCAATGCTTGTGAGCAGTTAACGGTTGGATGGTGGTGCACCTTGATTAATGTGTGTGACGACACTGTGAGGGGAAGATAATCAACTTCTACAGCTGGAAATTGATTTTTTGATCAGCAAACATGATGGACCTCGTGTTTCACGCTACATCAAACAAATCAAAAGTCCTTTCACAGATAAGCTGCAGTCATAACATTCATTGCATCAACTTCTTTTGGTTGATAGCACCGTATCGCCGTCGGCTGTCGACCGCTGTAGCACACTGCAGGTTTAAACTGGTGGGAGGTGATATACAACACAAGGCTGTGGAGTGAAAAGCCTGGGAAGATTCAGGTCCACAGTGAACAGGACAAACATTCACCGCCAGTAGATTACTCTTAAATGACACCACCTCCACACAAAATTCCCACACATCTGATCATCACCACTTCCTTGATCCAAACCACAACATGTGAATTTTTGCTTCCTGAATAATGAATAACCTTGCTGGGACTGAAGAATCAGTCACAGCTCAGAAATGCACAGAGCAAACACTGCCTCGTCTATTTTAGTCCAAAAGCCGCTCAACAAATACAAGATCCTGGAAGTATAAAGTCCGTATCATGCCTGTGTGGCAGAGGACGCTGGAAATAATTCATGTTTTCTCATTCTACAGTTTTCTTTTATCGCATTTCCATCTAGCAGCTGTCCCTGCAGACGGAGCTCATTCTGCAGGGCTCGAAAGCATCAAGGGTTACCGGTACATGGAAGATGAATGAGAAGGAACTTCTGAACTGTGTCAGGGAGGACGAGTAAGCACTTTACTGCATTGTCATTATGATAAACAATCAAACCTTTTCCACCAACATCAGTAGCGCTTCGGGTAAACTAACTGGTATTAATCATGAAGCGGCAAGTGTGCCGAGGTGCACTTGCCGCTTCATCAACACCGACTCAGTTACAACCACAAGGAAGCAAACATAATCACACACACACACACACACACACACACACACACACACACACACACACACACGTCTGTGGAGATTTAACCTATGAATATTGATGAGTAAAGCTAAAAATAGGGTTGTTAAGTAATCAAATCAATTTAGAGAACAAGGTAGTTTCAGGAGTGGAACTTCCTCAATGAAAATGACCATTGAGGTAACGAAGGTCTCGGCGAAACTGCGAGTTGTTGACTGATTTTATATGGAAATCGAAATATATACGTGAACCAGACACAACTCGAATACACCTACGAGTGGTGAACTTGGGGTTTTCAGTTTCCTGAAGTCTGACTCATAAGTGTGTTGTCATGACTTCCCCCGGGCCCTCTCTTCCACATCACTGGGGAAACGCTGCTGCATGTAGGTTAGTCAAACCTCCGGGCCAAACGTTACCACAAACCCTCCAGATGCAGACAGTGAGTAGTCGGGAAAGAGCGAGGACACATTTTACAGCTTCCTGTAAACTAGCTGATCATCACACCTCCGCTGTTAATGAGCCTAACGTACAGTTATAAAAGGCCTCTAATGTAACGCTGATTAATCACATCCTGCAGCTGTTTCTTTTACCACCAAACTTGACTTTCCTCACTAGTCTAATGCTCCTGAGCATGAGCCGGGGGGGGGGCAGGTTGACAGCCGACTCCTCCCAGAGGAGCCCTGCCCTCTGGGAAAGGCAGGGCCAGACCAGTCCTCCAGGGTTGTCAGGTTTGGCCCAGTCCTCTTAAACTGGGACAGACATACAGCAAGTTGGCACGAACACACACACACACACACACACTCACACTTTGCCACACATGCCTTGTTAGTGTCTCTCAGGCACACCTTTATATTAATGGAGCTGCTACACGACCGTTAAGGGAGACTCCAACCGGCAGACAAACAAACCACAGAAACAAAAACATCAACGGTCACCATGCCTGCAGTGCTTTCTATGTACATAACCATTACAGAATGATTGGAAGGAATTCATTTTGACCTCTGATCTCAGCGTGGATCTTTGCTGAAGAGTTTCATGTTTTGACATGTGAGTAAATGACACATCAGTGTGTCAGCTCTTTCTTCCCAAAAATCCAACATGTCGTGATTCAGAGGTGAAATGTGCCAAAAGTGTTGAGGAATCACACACACACACACACACACACACACACACACACACACACACACACACACACACAGAGGGAAAGTCAACGGTGAACTCACGGTGAGTGGCAGGGAGCAGACCACGAAGATGACGGTGATGACGGCCAGCAGCATCAGGTGGTCCACCTCCTCTTCCCCCTGGACGAACCAGGCCAGGCTCAGCCTCCTCCTCCTCCCCGACGACCCCACCGAGCCGCGCCGCATCCTCTGGCTCCGGTGCATCTGGCACAAGCTGACGATCACCGAGCCGTTGCACAGGAACACGGCGAAGATCAGCAGAGCCATGAGAGAGGAGTAGGACAGAGAGAAAGCCAGCACCAAGCCGGCCTGCTCGTCCCCCGTCGCATCCATGTCGATGAAGCACCACGTCCCGGGACAGTACTGCCTGAATTTGCCGTAGCCCACGTACGGCAGCAGGCAGAAGGCCAAAGAAAAGAGGTAAATAAAGAAAAGGGTGAACTTGGCAAATCTGTGGCGGATGTGTACAGAGTAAAAGTAAGGGTGGCTGATGGCCAGGCAGCGCTCCACGGCCATGGCGCACAGGATGAGCGTGGGCGCCAGGCCAAAGAAGCTCATGGCGAAGCCAAAGAGCTTGCACAGGCCAACGCCGCCCAGATTTATCAGGGACGCGTTGCGGGCGTAGCAGATGAACACAGGCGGGCTGAGGAGGCAGGTGCCCAGCAGGTCGGTGAGGGCCAGGCCGGTCACCAGGATGCAGAAGACAGAAGACCTGGACCGGTGCTCCTTCTGGTGCACCCCGAGGATGAAGAGGGCCAGCAGGTTCCCCACCACGGCGGCCAAAAACATGACGATGCTCGTCAGCGGCTTGCCGTCCCCGATCACGTCGAGGGTGTCATTGCAGGTGGTGTTGTTACACGCCTGGTTGGAGAGCACGCTTTGGTTCATGGTGAGCAGGGAAGCCTGTGGCTCAGTGTGGAATCAACGACGACGAATGCAGAGCGTGACCTCTTGACACCAGGAGGCAGAGGTGTGTGATAAGTCCCATAATGCTGCGTTGACTCAAAAACGTGCTTCACTCTCTGGCTCGTCTAGAAATACTTCTGTGAACCAAATGACAGAGAGATAGAAATAAAGAGGCTCAGATATAACAATGTGAATGCCTTTCTTCTCCTCTCACCTGACAAAAAAAAGAAAAACAATCTTAACGTTCTTATCAAAGTTTTAGTGACAATGACCCACCTTTCACTGGCTCCGGAAAGAAGCGTCACGCTGTTTAAAAGTAACCTTCTTCTTCTTGTTCCGCAGATTCAGGCTCCTGGTTTGTTAAATATTCATCAACATGTCGGCTGATGATAACACGCTGACCTCACGGAGCAGAGAGAAACACTGAACAAGCTCCGCGGACTTTTTACCCCGTCTGACTCTTTCTGCGCCTCCCAGTTAGTGTCGGATCGATGCTGAGTCGGAGTCCCACCCACCACCACCGCTGTAGCCGCTCTGCCGCCGCTGCTTCTGCCGCTGCCGCCTCTGCCGCCTCTGCCGCCTCTGCCGCCGCTGCTTCTGCCGCTGCCGCTGCCGCTACGCCGCTATGCTACTCAGATAAACACACGCACAGATATTATTAATATTAATTATGAATTAAGGGCCATTTAAATGTAATAAAGTAAAACATCTGACTGAATTACTTTGTTTCTGCTAACAACCAATCACAGTGAACTGCCTGCTCTTCATTGTTCCCTCAGTAGAAGCATGTGTGTGTGTGTGTGTGTGTGTGTGTGTGTGTGTGTGTGTGTGTGTGTGTGTGTGTGTGTGTGTGAGTGAATGACAGAAAACACGTACAAACAATTGACATTGAAACAGTTGAGTTTCA